>NC_081408.1:420918292-421218292 GCF_030272615.1 Cryptomeria japonica
CTGGGAGTCATAGATCTGTTGATAGAGAATGAAGCAGGAGCCCAGCTCCGATTCCTGTAGAGAGTCAGGGTGGTAATGAGCCAAAGTCAGTGCATATGCCAGGACCACCTCCTGTGGTGGAACCAGTTTATTTTGAGAGAGGACGTCGAGATCCAGGGGATCTCATCAGGGAGGTCATGCGCCTCCAACCACCATCCTTCGGAGGTTGTACAGATGGAGTAGAGGCTGAGGCATGGCTTCTGAGTCTTGAGAGGTGCTTTGCATTGCGTTCATATGAGAGCAACTTGAAAGCACGTGTTGCAGTTCATCTTCTGAGAGGGACAACCTCCACTTGGTGGAGACAGGAAGAGTACAAATGCGGATTAGTTCCTGATACACTCACTTGGGAGATATTCATAGAGAGGTTCCGTGAGAGGTACCTATCAGAGCACTTCAGGCAGCGTCGTATAGACGAATTTCATGATCTCCAACAAAAAGGCTTGTCAGTAACCCAGTATGAGAGTAAATTCTTTGAGTTGTTGCCATATGTAGATTATCTAAAGGATGAGAAACTTCTTGTAAACCGCTTCATCCGGGGATTGAATGCCGGTATAGTCGGGCCTGTTAGGATGTCCGCCCCATAGAGCCTTCGGGTTGCTATAGAGAAGGCACTGATTGCCGAGGAAATTCAGGTTAGACCACAGGACAATAGGGATCGGTTTCAGAACCGAAATCCCGCACCTCAGACTTATGGATTCCAGAAACCACATTGGAAAGGGAACAACCAAAATTCTCAGGGGTTCTCCAAACCCCCTCCACCACAACAGACACCACAAAACCAGAAATAGAAGCCTCCACAGTATCAGCAGGGCTCCAAGCCCAAGCAGTGGCAGACTCAGGGACAGAAACGTGATTAGAGAGCATAGGGGCAGTACACACAGCCGGCGGGGACTCAGCAGTCCTCCAGGGGTGGGTATAGCGGATCCAGTAGGTCAGGAGGTCAGGCTTTTTCTAGGCCTCAGGGTGCCCAGTTCCAGGCATGGGGTGCTTGCTTTACATGTGGAGCCATGGGACATATGGCGAGGGATTGCCCTTAGGGACAACTAGCAGGGAGTCAGCGGATGGCCACTTCAGAACTGACAGTTGGTGATATGGGTAGGTCCCATAGAGTATTCGTAGCGGTTGACAACCGCCAGGCTGATCATCAGGCCATGGTTATCGAATCTTCAGGTATAATCAGAGGTAACAATGTATCTATTTTGTTTGATTCAGGAGCTACTAACTCCTTTATATCTCCATCGATTGTGGAGCGTTGCGGGCTAGTAGCAACTAGGCAGGGTGTCAGTTGGGAAGTGGAATTAGCTTTAGGGGCTAGAGTGTTAGTGGAATTAGAGGTTAGGGCATGTCAGCTGCAGATTGGCAAGACCACCACTTTAGTAGACCTTAGAGTGACTCCACTTGGATCTTACGGAATCGTACTTGGCATGGATTGGCTTTATGCCCATAGAGCCAAGATGGATTGCCGCCTGAAAAGGATCGAGTGTGAGGATGATCATGGTTCACCCATAGTCATCACCGGGATTCAGAGGCCCATGTCTCTTCGTATGATCTCCGCAATGCAGCTTAAGCGGAGCATGCGGAAGGGATGTCAGCTTTTTGCTATCACTATCAGTGACAGAGAGGAAGAGGAGGAAAAAGAAACATCGCTCGATGACCATCCTATCCTTAAGGGATATTCAGATGTATTTCCTTCAGAACTACCAGGAATGCCTCCCCGTAGAGAGATTGATTTTCATATAGACCTAGTACCAGGAGCCGAGCTAGTTTCCAGAGCACCTTATAGAATGACCACAAATGAGCTTAATGAACTTAAAATTTAGCTTGAGGAACTTCTTGAGAAGGGTCATATCCGTCGTAGCATATCCCCGTGGGGTGCACCAGTCATCTTCGTTAAGAAGAAGGATGGATCTCTCCGATTGTGTATGGATTATCGACAGCTAAATAAAGTAACCATCAAGAACCGATATCCTTTTCCCAAGATTGATGATTTATTTGACCAGCTTCAGGGTGCCAAAGTCTTTTCCAAAATAGATCTGAAGTCAGGATACCATCAGTTGAGAATAGTGGAAAGTGATATCCACAAGACCGCATTTCGCACTAGATATGGTCACTATGAGTTTACCATAGTCCCCTTTGGACTTACGAATGCCCCAACAATTTTTATGAGCCTCATGAATGGGGTGTTTCATACCTTTCTGGACCATTTTGTTATTGTGTTCCTCGATGATATACTGATATATTCTCGGAATGAGAAGGAGCATGAGGAGCACCTGAAATAGGTATTGCAGTGTTTGCGGGATAACCAGTTGTTTGGCAGCCTATCGAAGTGTGCTTTCTTTCGATCTAAGGTCAAGTACCTTGGACACGTTATTTCCGGTGATGGGATCTCAGTTGACCCATCAAAGATTAGGGCTATTATGGATTGGCCAGCGCCTACCAGTGTGACAGAGGTCAGGAGTTTCATGGGTTTAGCAGGTTATTACTGACATTTTGTCGAGGGTTTCTCCAGAGTCGCACACCCTATTACCTCTCTTCAGCGTAAAGGGAAGAAATTTGAGTGGACAGAGAAGTGCGAGAAGGCCTTTCAGGAACTCAAGAAGGCACTTACTAGCACTCCTATCCTTGTTGTACCAGATCCTTCAGCTGACTTCATGGTCTGTACAAATGCTTCCTTAGAGGGTTTAGGGGAAGTTCTTATGCAGGGTGGTAGGGCCATAGCTTTCAAGTCTAGGAAACTTAAGACTCATGAACTTAATTATCCCACTCACGACCTTGAGCTCACAGCAGTAGTGCATGCACTTGTGAGGTGGAGACACTTCCTTTTAGGACATCACTTCGAGTTGCATTCAGATCATCAGAGTCTTCAGTACATCTTCACTCAGCCGAACCTTAATGCACGTCAGAGGAGATGGATGGAGTTCTTGTGCGAATATGATTTTGACGTTCACTACATCAAAGGAAAGGAAAATGTAGTTGCAGATGCCTTGAGTAGGAAACGTCATGAGGTTTACACCATATCCATGGGCACAGACTTGAGAGACCGTATACTTCGGCACTTGTCAGAGGATGGATGGTATGCAAAGGTTTGTCAGGTATTACGTTCTCAAGTTACTCTAGAAGGGAAATATGTGGATTATTCTTTGGAGTCCAATGGACTGTTACGCCACAGAGGGTGCATTTATGTACCTTCCTCCAGAGGGTTGCGAGAGTTCATTGTCTCGGAAGCTCATAGAGCTCCTTATGCAGCGCATCCTGGGGTTAAGAAGTTGCATGCTGACTTGAGGCAGTTGTATCATTGGCCGGGAATGCGGCAGCTCATTGCTGAGATAGTAGCTCGGTGTCTCGAATGTCAGAGGGTAAAGGCGGAGCACCGCCATCCAGGTGGGTTGCTTCAGTCTCATGCTATACCAAAGTGGAAGTGGGATACTATATCCATGGATTTCATCATTGGTCTCCCTATGTCTTCTCGTCGCCATGATGCTATCTTGGTGACAGTTGACAAGTTGACCAAAGTAGCTCACTTTTCACCAATTCGTACTACATTCACAGCTCCAACAGTAGCACAGGTGTTCTTGTGAGACATTGTTAGGCTTCATGGCATACCCCGCAAGATTATTTCTGACAGGGATTCTCTTTTCACTTCTACCTTTTGGAAGTCATTATAGGCAGCTATGGGCACGAAGCTCAATTTCAGTACAGCCTATCACCCAGAGACAGATGGTCAGACAGAGAGGGTCAATCAAGTGTTAGAGGATATGCTTCGTATGTACGTCATGGATCATCAGACCCGGTGGGAGGGGTATCTTCCCTTAGTGGAGTTTGCCTATAACAATGGGCATCACACTTCCTTGGGAATGCCACCCTACCAGGCATTATACGGCAGGCCTTGCAAGACGCCCTTAAGTTGGGATCGCATAGAGGATAGAGTTGCTATTGGTACTGAGTTAGTTCGGGATATGGAACAGCAGGTGGATTTGATTAGGCAGCGTCTTAGAGAGGCTCAAGATAGACAGAAGAAGTATGCCGATGCAAAGAGGATAGATCGTAGTTACTTGGTTGGAGACAGAGTTTTCTTGAGAGTGCGACTGCATAAGAGTCCAATCCGTTACGGAAAGGGTTCTAAGCTCGCACCTCGCTTTGTAGGACCTTTTGAGATTCTGGAGAGGATAGGCCCAGTTGCCTACCGTTTAGCTTTGCCACCTATCCTATCACGCATCCACGATGTGTTTCATGTTTCAGTTTTGAGAAAATATATCTATGATGAGTCTCACCTTTTAGATTGGGATGCCTTGCAGGTGGAGTTGGATGGGCAGCTAGCTTTGGAGCCCATTCGCATTTTGGCACACCGGACATTGGCCCTTCGAGGTCGAGAGCTAGACCAGGTTAGGGTCCAGTGGGATTGTTATGATGAAGTTACGGCTTCATGGGAGGACACAGCACGTATGAGATCAGAGTACCCTCACCTCTTTGATGAACTCCAGGAGGAAGTTCATGCCTAGAGGGGGAGGATGTGAGGCCTCACCTCGACTCAGTCTGACATTCAGTGGATTTTATATTTTAGATTATTATGGATACTTTATTTTGATGCATTTTGAGACTTAGAACTTATATGATTTCAGGATTTGGATAACATTTCTATGATTTGATGATTTACTTACATGCTTTATGAGATAGAACACTACATGATTATTAGATAGAATGATATTGCAATGATAGATGTCGTTATTGAATTTGCAGGACTTTACTCTGAATATAGAACTATGATGTATGTTTAGTTTATGTGAATTGGGATGAAAATTGCTTATGTGAAATTGTTTGATAAAAGATGTATTCAATCTGTGCAGATGAAAATTATATGCAAGTAATGATGTGAATTGTTATATTATTGAATTATATTATATATGGATATTTGGAAGTACTAATGTGTAAATTGAGATGCGCAGGAAATTTACCATGTGACCATGGAAAATTACGGAGAATCAAACCTAGACTTATGTACGTTCGTAAAGCCAGGGTTTGTCTATTTGGAGAGACAACACCCCGTTTGTGTTGTATTTTATTCATAACAGTATATGCTGCATGAGTGTTAAGTGTTATTTAATTTTATTGTGTAAAAGCCTCAAGAGACAATTTCATGTTTTATTTTTGTAAAAGTGTTTTATTTGTGTCACTTGACACGTGTGTATTTAAATTTAAATGTTTTATTTTGTCTCTTGGTGGGAAAGTGTTTAATTATAGTTTTCTTAATAAATTAATGTGTTGTCATAAATACTTTGGGAATATAATATTTGGAGTGGTCAACTTATGTTTGACCCGAAAATAAACTTCAGAGGGGTTTAAAATGGGTTAAATGAACACCTAGGGATAGTTTAATAGGGTTTCCTAAAGCCCATAAGGTATACCTAGGGGTTAGGCATAATTTTAGGCAAGTTTCTACTTTATAATGATCTTTTTAACGCTTTAAAAATTGGTTTTTTTGAGTTGAGCGAAAATTGAAAATTGAAGTTAAATGAAATCAAGATTTTTCCTTTTGGAAGGAGAGTCTTTTTGCATTTTGCTTTCTTTCTTCTTTTTGTTTTTTTTAGAATCCTGTGAGAACTCAGAGATTGAGCTTCTTAAGGAAGATTTTTGGGAATAGCAGGGTAATCACCCACTCTCCATTTTTGGAGACAGAAGAAAATTTGGAAAGAAAATAATGTTATGGAATAGAGAAATTGAATAAGGGTAGAAGGAAAAAGATTTTTGGATTGGGCAGCTCTTCATCAGATATCATAATAACCTTTGGGCAGATTAAGGTTGGTTTCAATTATTATTTGTAATGTCTTCTTCTTGTTTATGTATGGAAGTTGTTTGTATAAGAAATCTGTGTTCTTGAAAGTTTATGTTTGAAAAACTCTTGGTATTTTTGCTTTATGAAAATGTTGTGTTTTGGGAGTTTTCTCAAGATCTCTTACTCTTGGGAGAGAAGAGGATCTTGAGGGTGGTAGCAGTGACAGCCCTCGAGTGAGAGACTCTCTTTTGAGAGCGATCACAAGGGATCTTTGTGTGACCCTTGCTGCATGGCCTGTTTGTGCAATGGGGGTCATAAGGAGGGATATAAGGCTAGAATGCCTTTGGGGGGCATAAGGAATAAGGGGTTGAGATTCTTGATATTTTTATTGTGCCATGAGGTGGCTTCTTGTTTATTTCATACTTGCAGTTCTCCTCAGGGTATTGGTCCACTACCACCCTTTGAAAATGTTCATCACTAGAGTGTGGTGCTGTGAAAGCCAAGTTGGGAATGTGTCTGAAAAGAATCTATATGCAATGCTTTCTATGTGTTTGCCTGTTTGTTACCCATCTAGGAATTGGTTCTCCGAGCTCGGGGGTGGCTACCAGCTAGCCTAGGCTGGGAGGTGAGCACTCCGTGGTCATATTTGTGTTTTCTATTATGCAGGAAAATCAGAGGAAAGAGAATAGGAACCATGAAAAGACACTGAAGATTATTATGGAAGATACTTAAATTCAGTTGCAGATGTTTGTTTAAAGTTGTTATAGAAATATGCCTCATTCATAGTAAAGAGAAGCAAGTTGTAATTTGTGAAAGTAGACTTGAAGTTTTATTGTTGTGACTATTCAGAGAAACATCCTGTAAATTGGTAGAATATCTTAGATTTGTTTTAAAAAAAAAAAAAAAGGCTTGTTTATTTCTACTTCCGATTGATGGTAAAATTTAAAGTTATTTTGTGTTGCATGCAAAAGCTTCTTGTGTTTTGGAAAGAAATAAAGGAATAGATTTCAATTAAATTTTATCTGTATTTTTACTTGTGGCAAAATAGAAGTTTATTTATGCTAAAAGATTTTAAGTAATTTAATGGAAAAAGATGTTTTATGTAAATATTTTATTAGAAAAAAAAAAATCAATGAAATTCTTTTTATTCCAGAAAAGTATATTGTATCTTTTTAAAAAGTATTCTAAATTGTTTTTTTTAGTTATCATTGATTTAAAAGGCTTATTTTATATATATATATATATTTCTGATTAAACTTAATGTTTTTCCCTTTATTATAATAGTTTAAAAAGAAAAATTCGCATGTAAATCTCTTTTTTTTTTTTTAAATATATATATTCATATTGAAATATTTTCACCATTTTTAACTGTGGATATAAATTTATATAAATATAAATATATATATATATATATAAAAATTTATATATATATATATATATATATATATTTATATATTATACATTTTAAAAAAAAAAAAATTAAAAAAAAGGGGGGAGAATGTGTTAGGGTCCTCGCGGACTCCACTATGTGTACGCACAGTGGAGGGCCGCGCGGCGCCCACTGTGTGCACACATAGTGGAGCCGCTTTCGGCTCCCACTGTGTGGGCACACAGTGGACGACCACGACCGCCACTGTGTGGCCACACAGTGGGGAGCCGCTAGTGGCGCCCACTGTGTGGGCACACAGTGGTGTCACAACGCCCACTGTGCGCTAACACAGTGGCGCACGACTCTCTTCCACCTTCAATCTCCCGTGACCTGCACAAAAAAAGATTTCATGGCTGCCAAGGGTTTCGGCCCAGCAAGTTAATTCCCTGTAAAAAAAAATAAAATTTATGGATTAAACCCTAGCCCGGATGGGGCTAGGGCAATTTGGTTTTAAAAATAAATATGTTAATTAGTTTAGATAATATATATGTGAGAAATTAGAACCCTAATTAGGGTTGGGGGGAAAAATGGATTAAATTTAGGAGGTTAAAATGGTTTTTGAATTAGAATTAAAATATTTAACATATATGTAAAATATATATATATATATATATGTATCCATATATATATATATATGGGTATATATATATGTATATATATGAATTTTGATCATAATTTTGGGTAAGTATTTAAATTGTAAATATATATATATGTATATACAAATATATATATATATATATATATATATATATATAACCCTGATTTTTATTTGGAATAAATAATAAAGAGAAATTTATAAATGGTTGATTAGGCTACATAGACATATTGGAGGTTAAATTAAATTTCCCCACCTATTTCCTTTAGCTTGATTAATTTAATAAACCTAATGACTAGGTATCTCTTGGAGATAGAATTATACCAGTTAGTTTTTCCGCAATTAAAATTAAACAATTTTATCGATGCTTAGTTCGTTTCAGAATTAGCTCGAATTTAATAATGGAAATTTCATTAACGCTTGTCGCAAGAGTGAACTTGTTAATTAAATTAGTATGTTTTAAAAAATATATTTGTTCCATTTTTGCCCTAAATTTTGGGCATGACACCCTGGACATAGAAGATGTCACTTAGGACATACCTTCTGAGGGAACTGAACAGGGGCAACAGGCCGAATAGGGTAGTGAACAAGTCGAGGACAGACAGGAAGCAGTTGAGGAACAGACAAAGAAGAAGAAGAGGGATGAAGATGAGAAAAAACGGAAAGAGGAAGAGAAGAGAAAAGAGGGAGAGGAGAAAAGAAAAGATGAAGAGAAAAAGAAGCAAGAATATGAGAGGAAAAAGAAAGAAGAAGAGGATAAGGAAGATAAGAAGAAGAAGGAAGAAGAAAAGAAGAAGAAGGAAGAGGAAGATAAAGAAAAGGAAAAGCGAAAGGAAGAAGAAAAGAAGAAGAAGGAAGAGGAAGAGAAAGAAGAGGAGAAGAGGAAGGAAGCTAAGAAGAAAAAGAAAGAAGAAGAAGACAAGGAACAAGAAAAGAAGAAGGAAGCAGAGAAAAAGAAGAAGGAAGAAGAAGACAAGGCAATGGAGAAAAGCAAAGCGGACAAGGCAGCGGAAGCGGTGAAGAGCACACAGATGGAGACTCTGAAGGCAACCAGGAGTCAAGCCAAACCGACTGATATCTCCAATCCTATCGATCTCCAGTCTGCAAGTGAATCAAAGCTAATGCAGAGCATCAAGGTTTCTCAAGTGCACCTTGAAATCATTCGAAGGAAAAAGGAGCAAGATATAATTCAAGCGGCTGTAGACACCCTTAATGGTTTGATCCACGGTACCAATCTTCCCAACATTGAATCATCACTAGCATAGCTTAAGATACTATGTACTATAGTGGATGATCAGGTACAAAGCCTGGAAGAAGCAGCCGAGGTAAATGTCAAGAAAGAGCATCAAAAGGCTCTTAACATTGCTCTGGTGAAGAAGTTGAATGAACTCCGGTCTAAACTGTTGAAAGACCAAAAGGATATAAGGGACACTTTGGATGAGGGAAACATGCTACTAAGCAAAATCTATCAACCTCATCTATTCTATGATGATGTGCTAGCCCAAAAGCAAAAGCTTCAAACAGACTTACAGACTTACCTAAGCACATTTAAGCCACCTTATGATTCCTTTGCAACTTATGGGCAAACCGTTCACCGGTTTCAAATCTAGTCAGCCAAAATGGAGCAAGAGATCAGTACATGGTCTAGAGATTTGAAGGAGCTACAACTAGTTTTACTTCCACATCTGCAAATTCTTCAGAAGTGTTATCTGAACCTGGATGCCTTGACAGTTACGCAAGAGATGAGCACAGTTGATGCCATGGAAGAACAGATATCCTAGATGCAAACAGAGAAAGAAGTGGCCACCTCCCTACTTGAGTCCTAGTCTCTATCAATGAAACATTTTTTGTAGGACTATAAATTGGTTTTTGACAAGTATTATTCCTTGTTGTCATAAAATTTTATTATTTTAATATGGAAACAGGGTTGTTCAGTGGTACTTTGTCATTGTTGGCAAAGGGGGAGAAGTACTCTATCTATTTTGGAGAAGAATAGGGAGAAGTATCTGGCTTTAAAATTTTGATATATGCTTTATGCTCTGATATCTCAATGTTTATGCTCTATATGCAAAATTGCTATACATTGTATTGATTAAGGGATAGTGTATATTCTTAGGGGGAGCAATTTTTTAATGGCATGTTTTTGTTGTAAAACACTTAGATGTGAAATTTTATTTTCCTAAGTGTTGCCATCAATGCCAAAGGGGGAGATTGTTGACATTTTTTATTTTTATGTTGTGGTTGTCATTGATGGACACACACTTGCATTAAGATCCCCTTTATATGTATGAGCTAGAGCTCAACCGGTATCTGTTCCAACCGGTATGTTGTATTCTAGTCTTTAGACTATTGGTGATTTTGTAGAATGTGTTTCCTGGTCTGAAGCGGCATGTCGACCCCAAGTGGTTGGTAGATCTCAAGAGGAACAAGGGAGCAAAGCGGCATAACACATTCTTACCAATCTTCATTTTTGTCAAACTGGCAACTGGTATTTTGTATGAACCGGTAATACTCTATGATGAGTTACCAATTGGCATTTTGTGATGAGTTACCAATCCACCGATTATTTGATGGTGCCGACACACGGACGGTGCTTTTTTGTCATGTTACTGAGTATGTCTAGATTCATTGAACCTAGGAAATTGTAATGTAATCCTATTGAACCGACATGAAATCAAATTCCTTTAAAAGGACATCATGTCTAGGGTTTTAGGTTGTTGCTGAAAGGGTTTATATTGTGCTAGGGTTTAAGGTGGTTGTTGTGTTGTTGTAAGAGAGATCTTATCTAAGAAGATCAAGTTGTAACTGAGTGAGAGATAGAGAAGACTGAAGTAATGCTAGAATGCATTAATTGTGAGCTATACTGGATCTAACCAAGTAGTCTGTGCTATTAGATAGATCAAACACTTGTTGATTACTCACATCTTTGACAAGTTTGTAGCCCTTAACCGGGTAGGCCCAAAATCCTTTTGTAAAATCCTCTAACAAGGTGGTTCACCTCTGTGAATCTAAAATCCTCTAGCAAGGTAGTCTTTAATCGGACTTATCTCCTAATAGAGATTAAGATTCCTAACAGGACCTATTCTGGTGAAGAACATTGTAAGACTTTAACCGGTCTAACCTTAACCGGTCTGGTTTCTATTTTGTAGATAGTGACTTGTGAGTTCCATCTCATCATGGTTTTTCTCATTTGGGTTTCCATGTCAAATATCTTGTGCTATGGTTGTATTGCTTTTGTGGGTGAATTCTTTATTTGCATTTTGGTTTGCATGTGTGATAACCGGTCTATCTGTTAAACTATTTTACCGGTTTGTCTTCAGACTGTTTAAGTGTTTTAGTGCAGAGATTTTTGGCATACTAATTCAACCCCCCCCTCTTAGTATTCATCAGAGGTAAGCTCCCTTTGAAATGTTTTTATTGCAATAGGATAGGACACATTGTTGTAAGCTGTCCTAATGGTGATAATAAGGACAAACCAGAAAGGTTCAAGAAGTTCAAAGGAGGAAACTAGAGAAACTATTTTGTAGCAGTTGATGAAGGTGTCACTGATGAGGAATCAGAAGATGAAGAAAGTGAAGACATTGTGTTTGTAGTAATTAAGGAAGATGTGTCAGACAAGAAGGCTCTTGTCTCCTACTTTGATAATTCCAATGAGTGGATTATTGATAGTGGTTGTTCCCACCATACGACTGGTGGCCGAAGTAAGTTTCTATCTCTAGAAGAGTATGATGGTGGTGTGGTTTGTTTTGGTAATGATGCACCATGTATGGTAAAAGGCAGAGGGTCCATCTCTCTAAATGGAAAAAGCAGTGCTGACAATGTGTAATGGGTAGAAGGTATCAGACACAACCTTTTGAGTGTTGCCTAGCTAAATGATAATGGAATCACTTTGGAATTCAGAGATGGAGTGTGTAAAATAAAAGGTAAGAGTGGTGAATTGATAGCCACCATATGTAGATCAAAGGTAACCTTTTTCAACTAAATGCTAATATTAGTATATGTCTAATGGCTAAGTTTGATGATAGTTGGATATGGCATAGGAGACTCTGCCATGTAAAATTTGATAATATTGTGAAGGCCAGTAAGAGCAAGGCAATTAGAGGATTGCCTATGCTAAGCAAATCAAAGAATCCTTTGTGTAGAGAGTGTCAACTGGGGAAAATGTCTTCCTCAACCTTTAAAGGTAAATCTTTCACTATAGACAATTTACTTGATCTTGTGCATACAGATTTGTGTGGTCCTATGAAAATTAGGAGTGTGCAAGGGGATAGGTATTTTATGATTCTTACTGATGACTGCTCAAGAATGATGTGGGTCACATTCTTGAAGGACAAGTCTGAAGCCTTTGGAAAGTTCAAAGCCTTTAGAGCACTGGTTGAAAAAGAAAGTGGTAAGAGGATTAAGTGTCTAAGAACTGATCAAGGAGGAGAATTCACTTCTAGGGAATTCAACAAGTACTATGAAGAGAATGACATCAAGAGGCAACTATCTGCCCCCCAGACTCCACAGCAAAATGGCCTAGCAGAGAGAAACAATCAGATTGTAGTTGAAGCAGCCAGAACAATGCTAATCCAAGGAAAAGTTGCTCACACTTTTTGGAGAGAAGCGATGAGCACTGCAGTCTACACAATGAACTGGGTATTCATCAAAAAGGGTAAGGATAAAACAACTTATGAGTATTGGACCAGTAAGACACCAGTGGTAAGATACTTTAGAGTGTTTGGTAGAAAATGTTATATCAAGAGGAGTGAGCATCAGAGCAAGTTTGATGAAAAATGTGATGAGGGAATATTCCAAGGGTATTCCACAAAGAGAAAAGCTCTCAAATGTTTCAACAATAGGACTCAGAGAATTGTTGAAAGCATCAATGTTAGAGTTGATGAAACCTCTGAGAAACCTAAGGAAACCAACAGTGAGAAAGTAGGAGATGAACCGGTAGTAACCTTCTAGGAACCGGTTGCAAAACAACCTAGCACCAGTAACAATGCTCCTACACCAGTACATGTTGATGTTGATGATGATGAGGATGAAGAAGAAAAGCAAGAGGAAACAACTAAGATCATTCCTAGGTATGTAAAGTTGAATCATGATCCAAAGCAGATCATAGGAGACAAGGATGCAGGAATTCTTACAAGAAGAAAGGTCAGAGAAAACTCTTGCATGATCTCTGAATTTGAGCCTAAAACATTCAAAGAGGCACATAAAGATGAAGACTGGATCGAGGCAATGGAAGAGGAACTTGACTAGATAGAAAGAATGGTACATGGTCTTTGGTACCCATACCTGATCATAAAAATATCATAGGCACCAAAAGGGTTTTTAGAAATAAGTTGAATGAAGATGGCACAGTGGTAAGAAACAAAGCCAGACTGGTGTGCAAAGGATATGCTCAAGAAGAAGGAGAAGACTATGGAGAAACCTTTGCTCTAGTAGCCAGATTGGAAGGAGTTTGTATGCTTCTTGCATATGCAACCTTCAAGGGGTTCAAACTATATCAAATGGATGTAAAATCTACATTCCTAAATGGAATACTTGAAGAGGAGGTGTATATAGAGCAACCAGATGGGTTTTCCCTATCAGAAGACAGTGACATGGTGTGTAGGTTACATAAAGCCTTGTATGGACTAAAGAAGACACCTAGAGCATGGTATGAACACTTGCACTCCCATCTTGTGAAGATTGGATTTGAGAGAACAAGTGAAGATAGCATTATCTATCTGAAGTTAGAAGGAGATCAGATTCTAATCTGTGAGGTATTTTTTGATGACAATTTTTGGAGGAGATGACAAGATGAGTCATGATTTTGCAGATGAGATGAAAAAGGAATTTGAGATGCCACTTATAGGGGAGATTAAGTTATTCATTGGACTATAGATTCAACAAATGAAAGATGGAATCTTTATCACTCAGTCCAAGTATGTCAAAGATGTGTTGAAGACCTTTGGCATGGAAGACAACAAACCGGTTGGTACACCGATGGTGACCAGTTGTAAATTATCAAAAGAGGATGACTCAGTGTTGGTAAATGAGAAAGAATATCAATCAATGATTGGTAAATTACACTATGTAGTACATAGCAGATCGGACATTGCACATGCAGTGGGCATTACTGCATGATTCCAAAAAAGCCCAAGAGAATCCCACTTGGTAGCAGTCAAGTGGATTCTTAGATATCTGAAGGGAACTATTGACTATGGATTATGGTATCCATACAGTAATGATTTCAACCTGAAAGTGTTTACAGATGCTGATTGGGCTGGTATTGTGGACGACCAAAAGAGCACAACTAGTGGTGCATTCTTTCTTGGTGGTAGACTAGTCTCATGGATGAGTAAGAAGTAGAGTTGTATCTCTCAGTCTATAGCAGAAGTGGAGTATATTGCAGCAGTTATGAACTGCACCCAGACAATTTGGATGAAGCATGTATTAAATGGCTTCAAAGTTCTTGTATCTGAACCAGTAAGTATATTTTGTGACAACACAAGTGCAATTAACATCTCCAAGAATCCGGTTTTACATGCTAGAACCAAGCACTTCAAGCTCAAGTATCATTTCTTGAGGGAAAAGGTTCAGAACAAAGAAGTTGTATTGGAACATTTTTCCAGTAAGGAGCAGTTAGCAGACATATTCACCAAGCCTCTACCGAAGGCTACCTTTACCTATTTGAGAGGTGAATTAGGGGTGCTACCCCTTCAAAAGGTGAACTAAAGGTGTGTGCTCCACATCAGTCTGGACTTACATTGATATATCTTTTTCAGGATTGGTGTGTTGAAGGATGCTAGTCCTTAGGGGGAGCAGCATAGTGGAACATAGATGTGTATGCCTCCATTTAGGCATTATTGTCAAAGGGGGAGAAGATGTGAAGTGGAGAAGTGGAGAAGATATTGGGGAGAAGATGTGAAGCAGAAACAGAAAGATATCTTTGTATATTTCCATCAATGCCAAAGGGGGACATTGTTGGCATCTGTGCAGAGCATGATGACATGATGATATTGTATGTTGTCATTGGTGTCAATATGCTAAAGTATGAACCGACATGTTGTAGTTAGCGAACTGGCAAGAGAACTGGTATAATGATGTAAATCAGTATTTGTGAAAAAGTGAAGCGGTATGCTTGTTCAAGGTGAACCAGCATGTTGGTATGAGAACCGATAAATGGAAGTTTAGTATTGGGGTTTCATTTTGCATGACTACTAGTTGGTAGTCTCAGCTTTAGGGTTTTCGGTTGATGCATTCCAAGCTTGTACGATTCAACCAATGACATCTTGTGATGAGTTAGCATTGTATGAAGACCAGATAAGTGCTGCCATGTCAGTCTTGTACACGTGAAGGATTTCCTTGAGGATCTTGCATGGAGAGTGATCCTATCTACCTTGGGAATGTGCGAAGTTTCTATAAATGGTGGAGAGCACGTGATGAGTCATTAGCTTCTTGAAGTGGCAAAGAATGAACATTGGAGAACATCTTGAGATCTGTTCAAGACTGTTGTATTCGATGCAATGTGATTAATGGTCAGGATTGAACTGACTAGATTGTAAAACCTAAATGTTTAGGGTTTAGGGTTTATGCTATTGACCTATCTGTTTCCTATAAGGTCGATGATATTTTTCATGTTGAAGTTGTTGGCAAATGTTATGTGTGTATCCCAGTGAGTGATACTTGATTCTTGCCAAACTGGAGAAGTGTATTGATACCTGTAGAGTGTGATTGCAGATGAAAAATAGCTAAAGTGGATCTACCTTGGCATTGAGTGTAGTTATCGGATTAGTGTATTACCTGTTGACTTCTAGCCATTTCAGCAATTGGAAAATCCCTTAACTAGGTAGCTTTAATAGGATTTTGTGTAAATACATTAACAGGGTGACTCAATTCAATGAGTTCTTCAAATCCTCTTGCGAGGTAACCTTTAACCAGGTATTTAGCCATCCCTTAACCGGGTGATCCCTAGCAGGATCGGTTCCTAGCAGAACCTATTGTAAAAGTCTCTAACCGGACTAGGCTCCTAACAGAGTGGACTTCAAAAGAGTTCAAGAATATCTTGTGGGTATTCATCCCCACCATGGTTTTTCCCAGTTGGGTTTCCATGTGAAAAATTAGTGTGTCATGTGTGATGCCTTTCATGTGATGGTTTAGTGTTTTATGTCAAACTGGTAAAATATGTTGAACTAGCAGTCATTATATTTCTGATGATATATTACTTGTTTATGCATAAGGGTGAAGTGGAAATGAGGTATTAGATTGTATGGAAAGCTAAGGGTTACCAGTTTATGTCTTTGACATTCTCACTATGTTTTACCAGTAGTAATCTGGTTTAGACCAGTTTTAGTGCTTGCTAGTCAAGTGCACTGTTTGCAATCAAACTGGTTCAGGAAAAGTGTTTTTGCCTGTACTGATTCACCCCCCCCCCCTCTCAGTACCGGTTTGGTACTAACTATTCATCATTTATTCATCAGCTTCATCAAACTCAGTAACTCATCACGTGCTTTGCATTACATGCAATATACTTTCTCATTCCCTAGACAAAAACTATTTCATCAACATGACAAAATTGCTTTGAAACTCTCTTCATACAATAATCATACATGTCATAATCATTACCACTCATCATCAGATCATAAACCAATATAACCAATTCACCAAATTTAATTGGTTAAGGTTTATCAAATCAACAGGTAGGGTTTACTGGTTCAACTCTCCAATACATAGCAATACCGGTTCACTCCACAAATTCTTCCTACCAGTTACAAAACATCATTACAACAATATCATTACCTATTAATTGACATCAATGACAACATAACATATCATTAATGCAATCTTCATGCAAATGCCAATATGTAGGTGATTTTTCTAGTGCATTATGTTGCCTCTCATCTAGGTAAGATAGCTTCATCATCAAGGAAACTCTAGAAACTCTGCATTCTTGATCGTAAAAGAAAGACTATAAGGAGACCCTTAGGAATGGTAAATTGACCTTTATAGGTAAGAGAGCTTCAACTCCAAAGACTAGGAAATATGGAGTAGCACCTAAAGGTGTGTTTATACAAGTTTAATAGCCTCATACAACAAGATTGAGATGGATATGCCAATGACATCCCACTTCATTGATAATATTAGCGATTATTTTTAAAATAGTCTTATTAGATACCTCAGGTTGACCATTACTCTGAGGGTAGTACAGAGTGGAGAATTTGTGTTGGATGTCGAATTTTATCATAGTGCATCGACATCCTAATTTTTAAAAGGATGGGTGTTATCTATGACAATAGATAAAGGGACACCATATCAAAAAATAATATAATTCATGATAAATTTGGTAATTTGTTTTTCGGTAATATAAGTGATGGGGTGGCTTCGATCCACTTCATTAAGTACTTAGTGGAAATGATGATGAACTTATGTCCATTAGATGAGGGGGGGTGTATTCTACCTTTGAGTCCTCATTGAGAAAAGAGCCATGAAGTAGTAACTGATTAAAGTTCTTATGTTGGTGTATGTATGAGATATCCATGTAGCTAACATTGTCGACACTTCTTGACAAAATTATATGCATCTTCTTCCATAGTGGGCCAATAGTAACCAATTTGCATTAACTTCTTAGCTAAGGTAGGACCAATAGAATGATCCCCACATATACCATCTTGAACCTCATAAAGGTATTGTAATGTCCTAAAATTGCACCTCTTTGAAATTTTGACCTCATTGGGTCCCTACCTTAGCATTTGCACTCTTTGGCCTAATTGGGACCTGATTATGCTCATGCCTCTCATGTATTGCACCATTTTTTACTTTTTCCATGCATTTGCACCTTGTCCTAGCCCCAAAATAGGGTAGGACCAAGGCATGGTACCTTGGTCCTCACTAGGACCATGGCACCACATTGTGGTCCTCCTCATTTTGGGCCCCTCAAAAACCCAATTTAACATTTCAAATTTGAGCGAGATTCCTATCTCTATGTCGGCTCGTGTCAGAAAATTAATTAGCTTTCCTAATGGGAAAGTATAAAAGGAGACTTTCCCCTCTCATTTAAACATTCAACAATCATAATACACACATTTGACATCAAGCAATCAAGAATTCAAGAGCACCCGAGTAGTAATCAGTCTTCCTTTAAGCCTTCAAGTAGCAATAAAGTCAAGATTCAAGCATTGAATTAGACATTTCATCTTATTTTATTGAAGATTTCATGAAACCCTAATCTCATGTGGAGACAAACAAATCTTCACAAAGAGGTATATCATTTGATTTTCAATCATTATTCAACATCTCCCTCAAAAGGATAATCTTCTATTACAACAATTTTAATTATCTTTATCTCAATTTCATGGTTAATTCCAAAATTGGGGTTTGACTTAGGCAAGCCCCTATTCCCAACCTATTTTCATTTCTTTCTATTTAAAGGAAGTAGGTACAAAACTGTGATCTTCAAAATCAACATTATTTGTAGCGATGAATCAATTCCCCTTTGGTGTACAAAAATTTCAGAGGACCATGGCGACAGGCACCACGATCCTGATATTTTAGGTAATGTTTCGAGGATCAAATTGGAGTCTGCGAACATTTCTCAAATCTAGGTGCATAACTCAATCCCGCATCTATAGCTCGTAGTTCTCATGTTTCTGCCTTCATTCAAAAATTCAATTTACAAGAGAGGGAACCCCAATCAAATCCAATTAATACTCAGTCTTAATCTTTGCTAGTTTTTTATTGAATCTATTGGATTCCCCCTCTTTTGAATGTAATGGTCTCCCAAGTTTAAAATTAATGGTTTTCATCTCTCTTGGGGTGGAAACCCTAATTTTTCACCATTACATTTTGGTGAACTTGACTCCTTACACCTTCAATTATGATTAATGTTCTCAGATTTGAGTGTATATGCAATTTAAAATTCTAGTTTTCATTTACAAGTTTGATTTCCTTGCAATTTTTTAAAAATTAGAGGTTAATTTTACTAAAACCCTAATTTTTTAATTTAAAATTGAGCTAGTGAATTGGTTAATTTGGATTCATTATTTCATATCCGAGTATTTTTCAATTTCAAAATTCAAATTTTATCCTACAAGCCAAATTTCAAATTTAAATTTTAAAATTAAGTGGTTAATTTCAAAAACCCTAAATTTTAAAACTTTTAAAATTGAGTGGGTGGGTTGTTTAAATTTTGAATTTATAATTTTAGAGTTAATTCAAAAGTGCAATCTTAGATCAAATTTCAAATTTAAATTTTAAAATTAAGTGGTTAATTTCAAGAACCCTGATTTTTAAATTTAAATTAGCCTTGTGGGTTGCCCAATTTTGGATTAATTATTTCAATTTCAAAATTGAAATCTTAGATCTAATCTTAAATTTTAAAATTAAGAGGTTATTTTCACAAAGCCCTAATTTTTTTAAAATTTAAATTTTCTAGTGGGTTGCATGATTTTTCACAATTATTCTTTATCTATTCAAAACCACAAATCAATTTGCTTATTTAATTGAACAATCATTTGTACAAAATTTTGTATTGTTCAATTCTTTTAAAATTCAATTTCCAAATCTCAAAATTCAAAATTCAACTTGTAAATTTCATAATTTAAATTTCCCTCCCTTAGTGCATGAGTTTTACTACTATTAGTCTAGCCTATAATATCCCCATGAGAAGAAGTTGTAGAATAAGGCTTCCCAAGGTT
The DNA here is from genome assembly GCF_030272615.1 of Cryptomeria japonica. NCBI lineage: Eukaryota > Viridiplantae > Streptophyta > Pinopsida > Cupressales > Cupressaceae > Cryptomeria > Cryptomeria japonica. The sequence continues at coordinate 420,937,792 of NC_081408.1, forward strand.
TAATTAGCAAGGAGATGGCACCTAATTTGGATAACTTATTCCATGAGGATGTTGGCGATTCTTCCAATCCTACAAATGACATCATTTATCCTAATTATTTACATAATTCTCATGATGTGTATAAATCACTAACTAGGGCTTTTGTTGACCAATTGGCGAAGATTGACAACCAATTTGAAAATCTTCAATAATGGATGAGTCAACAATACTCGAAAAGTGAAGCTCTACCATTGATTGATGGATTAAAAATAATGGTTCAAAGTGATAAACTTGGTGTTGATATCTTGCGTAGTATTGCTCATATTGTTCATACTAATATCATGTCTATGAAGAGTTGTGCTAAAGTCCTTGGTTATACACAACCTCCTAATCAAGACAATCAATTTGTTCCTATGGTTATACCTATGGCTAGTGTTCCCACTTTTAAATTTAATAGCATAGCCACTTCCACACAAAATGTCATGCCTACACATGTTAGTCAGGGGGGCAAATCTAATAATCAAAATTATTTTACACCTCCTACTACAAGCCTTCAATTTGTTACCCAATCTTCTCCAATACCTACCTATAGTAGTGTTACACCTCCTTATTCTCAACCCCCACCTTCATATAACATTATGCCTCCTTATTCTCAACCCCTGCCTTCATATAACAATGTCTCTCCTTATTCTCAACCCCATCCTTCATACAACAATGTTACTCCTTCTCAATCCATCCATCGAAGCTACCATCAATAAACTTTCTCAAACAATGTCTTCCTTGCAACAACAAATTGCTTCTATGAATCAATCTAAGTATAATGTGCCCACATTTGATGTATCGAGCCCATTATCAAATGACATTATTCATGTTGTCCCTCCTAAACATGTAGAAGTCCCTCAATTAGAGATTTATAATGGAAAAAGTGACCCCTTGACTCATGTGAAAACATTTCAAACTTTGTGTAGTGACTTTGCTCATGATCAAAGACTATTGGCTAAATTATTTATTAGAACACTTAGAGATAAAGCTTTGTAATGGTATTATTCTTTACCTACCTATTCTATTACTTCATTTCAACAATTGGCTAATGCTTTCATTCAATAATTTCACAATAACATTGGTCCTAACGTTACTTTGACTGATTTGATGCATAGTAAGCAAGGTGTGAAAGAAAAAGTGACTAATTTTATTGGTAGATACAAAACATTTGTATTTGCAAATTTCTTTTCTTGTGACTAATCAAGATATTCAAATAATTTTCATTTCTAATTTACAAATAGAAATTAGAGACAAATTTCTCTTTTTCGAGTTTACTTCTTTTACGTAGTACTTCATAATTATCACCTTATCATGAGTCAATTGGAATAATCCTCTTCAATGGCTATGAATGATAAAAGTGAAAAGTTCTCAACAACCTTTAGCAAAGCTCAAACTGAATAAGGGATTCATCAAATTCAATAACAACAATCAAGTAGTAGCTACAACAGTAGGTGTGTCTCCTTTGTCCAAATACTTTAGAAAAAAATTCACTCCTCTTAATGAATCTTTGCATAGTATTATGTCGCAATTGTTAAAAAGAAATGTGTTGAAGCATCCCCCTATTAAACCAATTGACACAACTAAGCCTTTATCACCTTCCTTTGATTCCAAAGCTTTCTACCAATACCATTGTCAACCCGATCATGACACTGAAAAGTGTTATTCCTTGAGAAGTAAGATTTAAGATTTAAGATTTGATTGATAACAATACCATATTTGTGGCTGGTGTGAATGATAAAGGAAAAAATTTTGTAGCTCCTCCTAATTAAGATCTTCAAATATTCACTAATCCTTTACCTTCCCATTCTATTGATGTGATTGAGATTGATCCTCTTGCTTTCTCTCCTAATGATGTTGGCCTTGAGTCTAAGAATATGGTGAATTTTCTTGATAAAACTGAACCTCCAAAAGAATTATGCATTGCATTTGATCCTAGTGAAACTATTGAAGCACCCAATGGTCCATTATATATCACTGCAAGAATCAAAAACATGCTCTCCCAAGGAATTCTTATTGATCCCACATGTATGGTTAATGTGATAACTAAAGAATATATTTATACTTTACAATTTCATCAAGTAACATATGATAAATATGGTGTAATAATTAAAGTATTTGATGGTTTCTCTTGTACCACTATTGGTTCTATTACACTTCATATTGAGGTTATGTCTAAATTCTTAGATTTTGTCTTTGCTATCATTCCTACATATGATCAATTTTATATGAGGTTGGGACATCCTTGGATCTCTTCCATGAAAGCGATCACTTCTATTTTTCATAAGTGTTTGAAATTTTCTCATGATGGTAAAATCATAAATGTTCATCATATCATGTATCAACCTACAATGAGGCATGGAGATGTTTGTCTTGATTATTTTTGGTCTGAACAATTCCAACCTCTCCAACCTAGAAGTTATGTTCTTTTCAAATCCTATCATAAGTGGAAAAATGAAATGATTTTATCCTTGAGTAAACATAGAAATCCAACACTTAGTCTTCCTCCAACTAATGAACATATGCATCTTCTTAAGTATAAGTTTATTATTTCTCCTAAGGATAGAAATATTCTTTCTCCTAAGGAATAATCTATTACTTCTCTTAAGGATGAGTCTATTCTTCCTCCCAAGGATAGAAAAGTTCTTCCTCCTAAGCGTCAATCTATTATGCCTTCTAAGGATGAACATATTATTCCTCCTAAGGCTAGACCTATCCCTCCTCATGATGGACCCAATGTCCTTCCCACACATTCTATCCCTCCTTTATATGGTGCAATTCTACCTCTTGCATTTTACAAAGGAAAGTGTCCACCATCTCTTATTTTTCAACCTAAGAAACCTTCTCCCATGAATCCTTCCTTAAAAGAAGAAAACAAGCCTATTCTTGTTACTCCTACACCTTCACAACCTCCAACTAAAACTAAATGAAATTGTTATGTGAGAGAACACCGATGGAGACGTCATGCTAGGGCTCATGAACTTTCTTCTCAAAATACTTCTTCCTCGACGACATCAAATCTTGATATATTGCCATTTGCTCAACCTTTTCCTAACCCTAGGGAAGAAACTCAACCTAATTATCCAAGACTTAAAATGATTAAAACAAATGATGGTTCAAGTTCTATTCCTATTAGAGCTCCTATTTTTGTCAATCTTGATGAAGAAGTAGGTGAGAAGTTTGTTCATGATGAGAATGTTGATCCTAATATTTCAAATGATGAATATGAATATGAGTATGTTGATGTTGACAATGATTTATCTAAACAATTTTCAAAAGCATTGATCCTATCTCCTAGTGACAGACAAAGTGACTCATCATTAGAGCATGGCCCTTGTTTCAAATTTGTGATAGCTCCATCAACTATGCTCGATTTTTCTCCTCTTGCATGTTGTCCACCTTCCCTAAACAGTGATGAGCAAGATGGAGAGGTGGATGGTTTGCATGATTAACTTCATTCATGTTGTAGATTCTCTCTATCTCCTCTCTCACTTGTTTGTGATCTTCCTCTATTTGTCTCTCAATTCTTCTATTTGTTTTCCCTAGTGTTTTCTACCTAAGGAGGATGCAAAGGATTGAGATCTCTTTTGGTCTCTCCTATGTTGACTCAAAAGACACATGTGCCCTTCTTCCATGGGGAGTTTTCTTTCTTTGGGGGATGAGGATAATTCTATGCATATATATATGATATAAATTATTTATCATAAAAAGCATACTGACCCTACAATTAAGAAAAACCACCCCATGCTTTATGCTTTGTGATCATTATCCTTTAATTTGTCCTCTCTTGGGGGCATATTATTGTGATAACGTGTTTTTATATTTGGGTGTATCCTACCTTAAACTAATTTATCTTGATGAGGCATACACAATCACTTTAATGTGGGGGCATACACTCTACTCAATGATTTTATCTCTTGCATATCTTGATACTTAGATTACTTAGAGAATTGTCCTTTTATTTGTGATTTTGGTATTTCTCTTTTCATGACTCATAGTAAGAGAACCTTACTAGTTTGTAGTCATAGTTCTTTATTTCTCTTACAATGTCCCTTTTATCTTGTTATCAAAGTTGTGAGATCCTAACATCCATTGGGGGCTTAGTGTATCTTGCCTCCTTGATGACTTGGTGAAAGTTTTTCAATGTGAACCATTTGTACTTTACTGAGAGTATGATTGACTTCATACTCCGGCTAAAGTGGGGGCTAAATGTAGTGTCCAAAAATTGCACTTCTTTGTAGTTTTGACCTTATTAGGTCCCTACCTTAGCGTTTGTGCCCTTTGGCCTCATTGGGACCTAATTATGCTCATTCCTCTCATGTATTGCACCATTTTATACTTTTTACTTGCATTTTGCACCTTGTCCTAGCCCCAAAATAGGGTAGGACCAGGGTGTGGTGCCTTGGTCCTCACTAGGACCATGGTGGCATGCCATGGTCCTCCTCATTTAGGGCCCCTCAAAAATCCATTTTAGCATTTCAAATTTGAGCAAAATTCCTATCTCTGTGTCAACTCATGTCAAAAAATTAATTAGTTTTCCCAATGGGCAAGTATAAAAGGAGACTTCCCCCTCTTATTTGAACATCCGACAATCAAAATATACATATTTGTCATCAAGCAATCAAGTATTGAAGAGCAATTGAGAAGTAATTAGTTTTCCTTCAAGCCTTGGAGCAGCAATAAAGTCAAGATTCAAGGATTGAAGTAAACATCTTCATCTTATTTTGTTGAAGACTTCATGAAACCTTAATCTCATGTGGAGACAAACAAATCTTCACAAAGAGGTATATCACTTGATTTTCAATCATTATTCAGCATCTCCCTCAAAAGGAGAACCTTCCATTACAAAAATTTCAATTATCTTTGTCTTAATTTCATGGTCAATTCCAAAACCAAGGCTTGAATTAGGTGAAGCCCATATTCCCAACCTATTTCCCTTTCTTTCTATGTGTAGGAAGTAGGTACAAAGTTGTGATCTTCAAAATTGGCATTATTTGCAAAGACAAATCAATTCTCCTTGTGTGAAAAGTTCAGAGGACAATGGCAATGGGAAACATGGTCTTGACATTTTAGGTGTTGTTTCAAGGATCAAATCTAGGCACACAGGTCAATCCTGCATCTATAGCTCATTTTTTTCATGTTTTTACCTTCATTCAGCAATTCAATTTCCAAAAGAGGGGCCCCCAATTAAATCTAATCAATATTCAGTCTTAATCTTTGCTGGTTTTTTACTGAATCTATTGGATTCCCACTCTTTTGAATGTAATGGTCTCCCAAGTTTAAAACTAGTGGTTTTCATCTCTCTTGGGGTGGAAACCCTAATTTTTCATGATTACAAGTATTTTGAGCCTCTATTGTGAATTTAATTATATGTCTTTGTACCAAGGTGAATCAAGAACAACAATTTTCACATGTGATTTCAGTATTGGGAACATTGAATATGGGGATCAAGAGTTGTTATACTAATAAATTATAGTTTTTCTATTATTTAGCATGTTAAGAAGAGATCCAATAATTTCCATGTCATTTTTTTCTTTGTTTTTCTTTTTTAGAATCTTCTCAAATTATATTGATGTGAAATATTTCTTAAAATTTTGGACCATTTTCTTGTAAAAAAGATTTTTCATCTTTTGTAATATATTTATCATTGACATGTCTTACAACCAACTGGGAGTCACCATAGACATGAAGTTCCTTGATTTTCTATTTTATGGTAATTCTTGGTCTAATAATCAGAACCTCATACACAGTAATATTATTTGTACAAGGAAATGCTAATTAGTATGGTTTAGGAATGCACTCTCCTTGTGGCATAATAATTAGGACTCCTACTCCATAACAATATTCAGTATATGATACATCAAAATATAATTTTCATTTATTTGAATGGACTACTATAAATACTACATCAAGAAAATTAGATACCAAGGTATGATCTACTACAATAGGTGCACCAGCTAATTGATCAATGATAACTTATCCTTTGATTAATTTTTTGTCAACATTCTCAATTTCAAACTCACTAAGGATCATGACCTAATTTAGCTAATCTATTAGTGAGTCTTGTTGTTTTTGATAAGTACTTTATGAGATCAATTTTAGCAATGAGAATTGTTAGGTGGCTTATAATGTAATGCCAAAACTTTTAAAAAGAAAAAAAAACAAGAGACACATGTACTATAGGTGTATAATTGAGCTCATATCCTACTAAAGCATAACTAATTTATTATATAGTGTTAAACCTAATTTTAATTTTTAGTAAAATTGGGGCAACCTCATAAATTTTTTGGCCTATTTGTGGTTTTATAGCTCTATGCATGCTTTTTGAGACAACTTCGTCATCTCGTGCATGGTCGTCACTTGGTTTTTTCCTTTATTTTTGCTCAACTGAGTTTAAGGTGCAAATCAGGCCTATAAACCCAATTTACACCAACTTTAAATTCAAGGTGCTAATCGATTTTATAGACCCGATTTATACCTCTATAAATCCCTTTTGCTTTTAAGTACAAATTAGGTTTGTAAACCCAAAATGTATCTTGGCAAGTGCAAATTGGGTTTACAAACCTAATTTACACTCATTTATGACACTTGAGTTTTATTTATTACTCTTCTTGTAAGTTGAATAAGACTCTTTTGCAATGTTTTTATATGCATATCATGAATTTTTCATTCTAATTTGCTTGTTTGATTAGAGATAGCTTTGTGGGCATGTTCCTCCCTCTTTTCGCATGATTTCGTTTCTCTCTAAGTAAGTTTTGCATTTTATTTTCTATTTTTGCTAGGGTCTTCGAAACCCTATTTTTGTGGCTTTCTCATTGTTTAAGATATCCCAAATTTGGAGGTGTGTTTGGATTGATAAACTCAAACCACACCAATTTTATGGTTTTCAAGATTATCAAACTGATCACTCGCCTCTTTATCACCATTTTTCTAGTGGTTTGTATTGCCATCAATTGGAGATGTTTGGATTTGGAGGCCAAAACAACACCACAATTGTGGTGTTGCTTGGGTCTACAAACCTGAGCATCACCATTTTTATTTTATTTTGTGTTTTGTATTGTATCTTCCTTCCATTCGATGGAGTGTGGGTTCATGAACCTAAATTGATGTAGGAATTGGGGTAAATCATCAAAGCAATCAGTTAGGTTAACTACAAAACCTAAAATGCAATAAAATTAAGTCCTAACACATTCAATAGAGGAATGAAGATAAAACATTCAAAATAATGCAAACCACATGCAAATGTTCCCTTCATTGACCTCCATTGTTCTTCTTTCTCCTTCAAATTATGTGGATATCATCTGCAACTACAAGTATATTTGAAAGCAAGATGATATCAAGATGATTTAGATAGAAAAAGGATACTCGAAGCATGGTTGACAATGATGAAAAAAGTTCTCAATTTATAGAGAAAATCAATAAGGATATCATATTAGCATGAATTATTCAAAAGAGACAACTGATTCAAAATTAGCATGACTATGGGGACAAGATACGAAAAATTCTATGCAAATAATATGACAGCTTTCTATGCAAAGGTATGACAAATTGCTATGCAAATTTCATGAAAAACTACTATGCAAAGCTATGACAAATTAGCCTCAAGAATAGCTCATTAATTATGACAAATTCAACACAAAAAGAGGAGAAATTAGGGGGAATATTTAGGGGAGAGAAAAGTGGGAGAAATTAATAATCTACATTTATTAATTTCTCTCACAAAAAGGGACAAATTAGCCAATTAGAATTATTAATTTAATTGTGACTCAAAAAGACACTTTGGATAAATAAATAAACACATTTAACCTAAAAGAAATTTTTAGTAGCATTTAATGATTATATCATAAAATCCTAGGAAATGAACTAGAAATGAATTAGGTCAAGATACAATTAAAGCCATAAACAAATGACATCGATCACGATCAAAGGGATAAATGGAAAGGACTTGATATTGATCTGGTATTGATTGACAAAAGAATTGGCTTGATAATTGACAATTGACAAGGGACCAATGACTGATTGATTCAAAATGATAAGGGTTTGATAACTAATTGAGACTGATAACAAATCAATCAAATATTAAAAAAAAAGATCGACTTGATGATGATTGATCTGACAAAAAGATTTGACAAAGACCAATGACGAATCAACCAAAATTGATTTAAAGATTGATAATGACTAATAATTGAAGATCTAAAAAGAACCGAAATGATCCAAATTGATTGATAATTGATCAAAGATGATCGAAATTGCAAATGATAAAAAAATTAGGACAAAGCCCTAATTGACACCGATTTGGGTTACAACAACATCCACTTGATATGTCAAGTTGATCATGATCACTAATTGAGATTCAAAATTGATATTGACATGACCTAATTCAAATGTGAGAGATTGGAATCGAATAGGGAAAAGAATATAGAAGAATGACACAATATTGACAAATGTTAAATATCGAATGTGCGACATAGAGGAAAATGTTAGTAAGTGAAAAAACCCTAAAATAAGGTCATGTAAACATGTTAAAGTATGACACAAGCAGCGTTGACCATTTTTAGATGCTTACATTTCACCCCTCTTTGAGACAATGTGATTCTAAGAGTTGTTTCAAATAAAAATTAAGAAACATGCCCCACACAAAGAAAAGGTATATGTATGCCCCCTCGAGGAATTGGCCGAAAAAAATCTAGAAAAGAAGCCAATTGATTGATAATGATAATAGGAAGCCACTGATTCAAATAGAATGAAAATTGGAGGTCAAACACAAAAGATACAAGCATGACAAGGGGAAAAAGACCATGACCAACACAACATGGAGAGGGTGCACATCCATCTAGACACCTCAAAAGGCTATTAAAAGAGGTGAAATGGTTGAAAATGGCTCATTTTTACCTTCCAAGTTGCTAAATTTAGAGCTCTAGAGATAACAAGATAGAATTAGGATGGTGAACATTCCAATGGAGGATCACCTTGGGAAATGTGTACACACATTTAGATGATCGGAGGGTGCAAGAGCACTGGTAAGTGACTCAAAACCCCTTTCAATTTTGGTTGATTGCGCACACTTCTATGACATTGGGGAAGGGGTTCTGGGGGAGGAAAACAAGAATTGCACAGGTGTTTGCACAATTTTTCCCTTGTCAGCTACCCTTTCTCCCTTCTAGGAGCACACCTGCGCAAGTGTGCAAGTTGAAGGTGTCGAGCAAGTGGAGTGGCTCAAGGGCTTGTTGATGAAGCCAAAAAGGGGTCTAAGGTCAGATGGGATCTAAGTGGTCTAGGGTAGGATAGAAATGCACTTAATTGGCTCCCATAATAATGAAATATAGACATTAGGCACAAACCCTAAAAGTGACAAGTCGATGCTCCACTTTGGATGCAAATGCGTCACTATCCAATGATGACTCAAGAGAGTAGGCCAGACTATCTAGAGCTATGATATTAGTTGAGGATGACTAAAAGGGAAACATTACAAGCTCTAGGATTGTGTTACATCACATACATGCCTAACATCAGGGTAAACATAGGACTTATCACCGCACCAGCAGAGTGGTGGCATTCAAAGACATTGTCATTTCATCTCCTGACTAATGAGGCGACAGTAACCCTAGAGGATGTATGGCGCATCCTACAAATTTCAATACATGGAGAGAGGGTGATATATGATCCCCTGACAAGTAGAGAGGTATTGTGTAGACTATTTGAGTGTGAGTTAGATGACTTACAGGTTGTAGATTATGAGATCCGATGGGATACTATGGCAACAGAGTTTGGGAGGTTATATGTTGTTATTCTAGTAGTGATAGCTTGGCTACTAGCACCAGACATACAAGGTCATGGGTTTCCTATTAGATGGGGAAGATCTCTTGAGTATTGTAATACCCTAAAAACGGTCATCCAAAACCATGGGCCCCTAATCTCGACTAATGTGCTTAAATTCAATAAAATTCATCAAGGTCCTGAATCAAATAATCAATTTAAATCAATCATGAGAGCTTGATCAATTAATTCCTAAGGTATAAAAATGCACCATGGCAATTACAATTAATTAAATTCTCATTTAATTAATTGATCAAATTCAAAATTCAAAATAGAAAATCTTTTTAAAATCAAATATCTCATTTATTTAATTAAATATATTTTGCATATTTAATAAATATATAAAAAATTACCATAAATATTTGAAAAAAGGAAACAAATCAAGAAAGAGGAATTAGTTTGAAAAGTAAATTGGAAATTATGAGCACCAAAATTCAAAAAAGGAAACAAATCGATTGAACTCAAGAAAAATGCAAAGAATCTGAGTTGCTAATTTGAACTCAATCTTATCTCTCCAAAATGGAATTAGATTGTCCAATCAAATCATTTCACCTGGATTGTGCTTCCTTTGAATCGATCTCGACCATTCATTAAAGATCAATCCTGACCTTTGGTCTCCCTCTTGATATTCCTATAAGTTTAGGCTCTCATTCTTCAATCAGCATCCAATAATTTTACATTGTTATTATGCTAATATTGTGTTGCAGTTTATCAAGGAAATTTTGAAGAACATTTCATATTTAAATCATCAATCAACTTAGTTTTCATTTATCTTTCATTTAATCTTAGAATCATTTAGACTTCTAGTTCATTAGATTAGATTCATTTCTCTTATCTAGATTCAATCTCTTGCATATAATCTAGCTAAGCTTCATTTAGAGCTTTGATCATTTATCTTGATAATCTCATTTCACTTAATCAATTAATCTTGCATTCGCCTAGTTGCGTGCATTTAAAAATCCTCCATTTGAGTGTAGTCTAGTCACTGGATAGCTTAGTAATCTGAGAGAAATCCACACTCGCACTTTCTAGGAGGCAATAAGCCGACTTGAAATGGATTTCATTTTGTTGTTTTTGATTAACTAACCCATGCAAATAATGGTTTATTGAAGTGTCTGTGCCCTTTCAGATTCCCCAAATTTCACACACATATTTTTGGCACCCACCGTGGGGCTCGAATGCATGAATACAATATTTCTAATGTTTCTTGAACAGATTTGATGTTTGGTTTTTATAACTAATAAACATGTGTTAAATTTGCAAATAAAGATCTTTCTTTTTGCTTGTTCTTCTGTGAAAGTAAAAAATGGTCTCTGTTTGGAGGGCATAACTTTTTATTGAAATGTTGGATCTATAAAAAAAAATAGATATGTTGTTTCAAACTAAGTTTTCCATATTTTCACCACAGCGGTTCTCCTAATTTGGTCTGGTTTGAAAGTTATGAATAATAGAGTGCAATATTATCATATTACTTGTTCTTCTATGACAGTCAAAAATGGTCTCTGTTTGGAGGGCATAAATTTTTATTGAATTGTTGGATCTAAACAAATTTTAGATGTGTTGTTTCAAACCAAGTTTTCTGTATTTTAACTAGAGAGATTTGCCTAATTTTTTCTGGTTTGAAAGTTATGAATGACAGAGTGCAGTACTATCATTTAGGTTGTTCTTTTGTGAAAGTAAAAAATGGTCTCTGTTTGGAGGGAATAACTTTTTATTGAACCGTTAGATCTATAAAAAAATTGGATATGTTGTTTCAAACAAAGTTTTCTACATTTTCACCAAATATTTTCCTAATTTTGTCTAGTTTGAAAGTTATGAATGACATAGCGCAGTACTATCAAAACTATCATAACTAGGATAGTCATAAAGAATGAATTTTTTTGTTAGATTAGCTTAATTTATAGTTTACATGCTACAATTTTATTTTGATGATTTTTTATGTTATTTTGGCAACTAATTTTGGGCTTTTAATGTTTGTAGGTTTGCTTGCCAAATAATTCAATCATTAAACATACACTTGCCAAAGATTATAAACTCAAACTACTAATATCTTTGTTTTGCAGGTTGCCTCAGGAGATACAAACAAACATTATGTCTTCTTAATCTTCTTAGGAACACTTCAATTTCTATAAGGGAAAGAACTTTGTTTTATGTGTTCTTGGGAAAAATCCAGAGTAGGAGAGTATACTCTTGTCCATTCGGACAATCATAAATCCAGGCCTTGAGATTTGTTTTTCTATTAGAGTTTGAGATCTGTTGATACCTTTAGAGGGTCTTCCTCTCGAGAAGCCCCTAAGGCTCAGTGAGAGGGAACAACCCAAGTGATTCCAACCAAAGTTAGGAATCCAACTCACTATAATAAAATACTTCTGGGGTGAAAGTCCTAGGAGATGGAATAATCAGTGGCACTGCTTCATTTATGAGGAGTGTCTCATGTTGAGCATCTTGTAGGGCCTCACGGTCTAAATCACGCTTACGTGACTACATGGTTTTAACATCCTGTTGGGTTTTATAATCTAAATCACGCTTGCATGATAGTCAGGTGGTCCATCCAAATGAAACCCTTACTACAAACTTTAGGTTAAAAGCTACCCGATTCACCTCCAAAAGGAGGATATTCTTTGTGCAAGGGGATAGTTGGTTTCCCCCCAAGATTACTCACCATATCATGCCCCCATTAGAGTTTGGAGTTAGCTAGTAGGCATTGAGAATCCATTGCATGAGACTTAGTGGTTGTATTCTGATTAGCTATTGGGTGTGTACCTAGGTTGCAGGCAAAGGTTTTCCTTCTCAGCCAACTTCCATAGGGTTAGCGTGTTGTGCTCGTTATCATTTTGCACTCCCTCAAAACAATTGAAACAAAACCTAAAGACAATCAAAAACATCAAACTAAAACTGAAAGACAAACTAAAAAACCAAGTCAATGAACAAAACTCTGTCAAAACTTGTCCTAGGTTAGTCCTAGGTCATACAAGCCAACAACAAGTCAACATTTTGTCATTCTGGTCAGATTTAAACTTGTAGGAAAAAACATCACTATTGCCAAATTGTCATTCTAATCAAAAAGGTCCTTGTACAAGTCAGAGCAGTAGCTCGTATGAATCTATGTCTCCATCATCTGACCCTGAAAGTTACTTGTTCTAGTCTCATACTTTGTCGTACAAAATTTTTTCCTTAAGTCCTGAAAGCAATTAGTATCCTAGAGAAGACCTTTGTTGTCCTCATTATCCAAACATCCTCTTGTCTTCCATAGTTAGTATCTGTGTTTGATCGAGCATCAATATCTCGTATGTCCAATCCTCAAGTGTTGAGAAGAAGAAGCCTCCATCCAGAGGCTAAACTAAAAAAGAAGTATCCTAGTCCTAGGTAAATCTATAAGAGGAGAAAGTTTTTATACATCAACTGTCAGCTCTTCTTGTTGCATAGGTTGTTCCTATGACATATGTGATTATACCTTTAAGGTAAATGTAATGAATTTGATGAAGAACCCTTGAGAAGTAGGGATTTCGCTAAGAAGTATGCATTCAACTATCACTTAAACAAGGGAAGGAAGATCAATCCCGCTCTATTTCAAGAAGTTTGTATCACTTACAACAAGGCTCAACCTGAACCTCCAACCCCTGAGAGAGAGCAAGAAGTCAATTCTCCCTTCATAGGACAAGAGTTCTAGAGAGATAACTACTCTGTCCACTTTTGTGTCCAAACTCTATGTGTCTAATCTTAGTCTTTGTTAAGCTCATTGATCTTCATTCTTCAACAACAAACATAGAATTAAACTAAGAAAACTTGGATCTCGAGAAAAATGCTTCTTGATAACATACCCTTGTGGTCGTGCTGTGTGATTTGTTGGTCACGTCCTAGCTAGTTCATCAATCAATCATCAAATCATACCTCTATCTTCTTGATCATCTTAGGTCACATATTAAATGCGATAGATCTTTCTTGAAACTAGATTTGACCTCATCTCTTTATTTGAACATCATGTTGAACAAACAACTAGCTTCGATTTGATCTTGACATATGTATCACTTCAAAATTCAAAACTGTCATAAATCTCCATGGCTACCTTGGCCCAACAAATTCAAGATCTCAAGAGAGAAATATATGAAATTAAATCCCAACAAAAAGATTCAATGAACCCTCTTGAGATTAAATTTCATGATGTCAAGAACACCAGACTTCAAGAAATACTAAAATAATTATATAAGATGGAACAGAAAGTAATTGAAAATCAAAAGCCAAGTCTCATACAAGATCACAAGACACCTTCACCAAGACAAAAAGACATTTCCTCCAAGTATCCCATAGATAGACACTTCGTACCTTTGGGACAATCTATTGAGTTATCTTTGAAAGAGCTTCTTGAGCATAATCTTATCATATTGCCTAATAAGACCACATGGGGATGTTAATTTTTGAGTATTTATTGTGCATATCATAAGCATAACAAACATAATACTTCAATGTGCATAGAATTAAAATATAAAATTCAAGACCTCCTTGATAATGGTGTTATTGAAATTGAAGATCCTAATAATTCACCTAAGTAGAAACCAGATGTCATTACTAAGCATGATCAAAATTATGAACCTGTGTCTAGCAATGGCCCACATATAGCCTCCATCTCTTCTATAATGTCTCCATCTCCTAAGGCTTCTCATCAACAATCCATACCATATTCCTCAAATAATGAGCCTAATGATGAAACTTTTCATGTTGACCCTCAAGGGCTATCTCCTATGGAAATACAAGCTAATCCCAATATTGATACAAGCTCCTCAAATGATTTAAAAATCCTAGATCCTATGCCATCATGCACTCCAATTTCAAAAATTCCCACTCTAGAGAGTCCCATCTGAAATGCTTCCCCATCATGCAAAAACATGAACACCTTCCAAGATTCCTCCATGCATAGCAACAATATTACCTCTTCCTTAGAAATGGCTTCATGTCAAGAAGATAATCTAAAAAAATGAAAAAACAAGTCCTATCATAAAAAATATCAAGACACCAAAAATCTCCAATCCTATCCAATGGTTGAAAAAGATTCTACATCCCTAGAATCTCATGATGATTCCTTTATACCTTTTCATTTCTTCTGAGATTAACTCCTTCCATCTCAAGAGAAAAACATCTTTCCAAAACCCATTCCTAATCCACTTCCTAAGCAAGATCATGATGCATCTTCCACCTTTTCAAAATCAAGAGTCAAACACCCTTCCGACTCTATCTAATGGTTCTCTTTAATGTCAATATCAAAGTATCCCTCCATTTCCTTTTCATAATCCTCCATGTTCACCTCAAGGATCCATCATGCCTACAAATCCCTCTTATGATCCTATCATTCCCTACATTCCACTTCCACCTCATAATGGACTCGCGTCTTCTTCCCAAATAAAAGTGTATCCTAGAAGTCAAAATATTTAAAAAGGCAAAGGGATAGACCTTCACAAGAAAGAACCCATCCATATTAAATAAAATATTAAGGTTATCGGCCTCAGTGACATTCCTCAAGATGTTGGTATCCCTACTAAACCAAAATCCAAATACATGTCTTTCCCTTCATCCCTTCCATCCATTTTAGGACCCTCTATCCCTCCATTCCTTATGAAGGATCAACAAAGGCATACATCTTCAAGCATCTTCCATCCATCCAAAATACCTCCATATCAATCCTATCCATTCATACATTATTTTCCTTCTCCAAGCAATTTGGATGCCAAGCATAAAAGTCATAAGTCAAGTAATCCACATGTATTCAAGGATCAACATGTACCATCTAATTGACATGTCAAAACAAAGAAAAATATGATCCAAAAAGAAGAAGAAAAATATAAAAGGATGCAAAGGCCCACTAAGAAAAAGAAAGAAAAATCAAAAGTTATATGGGTTCCTAATGCACTTGTAGAAGCAATGTGTTCCAAGGAACTACAAAAGCATGAAAAATCAAAAAACCATGTGGATCTCTAAGCGACTGCTTGAAGTACAACACTCTAAAGAAAAATCAAATTGGCATCCAAAATTGTTGTTCCTCCATCCGAACCTTCCAAATCTATTCCTCCATTGCCTCCTTCATCCATTTTGTATCTTTATGTCCCAAATCCCTAGTTGTTCCTCCATCCAAATATCAAAATCTGAGATCCACTTTTCCTCCATCACTCCACCCCTCAAGATGTGTGTCAATGTTGATCCCGCAAATATTTCCCTTGACTCATGCACTAGCCTTTCAATATATGATCCATTATCCAACACCTCTTTTTCACCCTTTCATCCCCCTTATCCAATCCTTTGCATAATACTTTACCCTAGTTTCCTTTCATTATGCTACCAACATCTTTGAGCATACCTTCATAGCTATGGTCTATTGCAAAACATATTCCAAGGGTACCAATCCAAAGAAGTGAGACACTGGAGTCCTTCTTCCATCTCCTATAATGCATCCATTATCTTCCAAAAAAAAAATTCAAACAAAAAAAGTAAAGAGAAATAATTTCATCCACGAGTGAAAACCACTTCTTGTGGCACCTTGGGCAAGTACCATGATGAAAACCTAGCAAACAGACGTCATGTGTAATCCATTATCCTTCTTCCTCCATTAAACTTCATCCTTCATTATCCCTCATTCTCTCTATCTACATTCATATCCCTTTTCCACCTTTGATCTTGACAAGGTTAAGGATCTTTACAGGTTTTGTATGTCCTATAAATTGCACTTGATCCACACCCTTTTGGTCCTATCCATTATTTTATCCATTTCTTACTTTTATCCTTTATTACCACCTTTGATCTTTCTTATCCTATTTGCCTCCTATCCAAAATCCATCTCTTGATCTTGATAAAAATTAGGGACATAAAATGTAACAAACCTCTTGACATGGTCATTTGTTTGGACCATATGGCATTCCTTACACCATACCCTTGCTTTATATTGCTATATCTGGTCCATTTTCTTGGATTGACATGCTATCCTATTACGAGATAGTCCTTGGAATTGCATAAACCTCCTCCATCATTCATTTATCCATTTTTATTTATACATTCACTCAAAATCCCTTTTTCCTTGCTAGACACTAGGGGCAAACATTAAAAAATCCAAAAAAAACATAAAAAGTCCTAAAAAAAATCCAAAAAAATCATAAAAAGTCCAAAAAAAAAAAAGAATCTCTACCAAGAAGGTGAAAACCTGGTAAATAGGTGTCTCTTGTACTCACAAGCACTCCATCTATCAACGTAACTTTGGCATTCCCTTCTTTAATTCCTTTCTTTCCTGCTTTGCTTTTTCTTGTGCATAATCTTTTGTCACTTTCGTGACCCCCCTTGGTTCTCCTTAGAACCCTCATGGCTTGCAATCAATCAACATTATAGTCTTATGGCACTTCAATCTTAAATACCTTACCATCTCAACCAAGCCATCCTTGTGTTAGTCAAGTCTGGATCATTCACTTTGAGTCAGTCATTTGACACTTACCTTATACAAATTTTTGATCACTGGCAACCTATCAAACATGCAAAACAAGAACAACTATAAACAACTCAAACCACTTGAGCTATGTTGACATTTTATTTGTATATTGTCTTTTATATTGGCTTTCACTCATTATTCCCTCTGAGTAACTCAAGGAAGTCTATCTTGACTAAGAGGTACAAGGACTGGGGGCATAATACCTTTCTTTGTTTTCTGCTTGTGGATGTGATTTCAATAATCTGAAAACGTCCTATAAATTGTGTGTCTATGATAAGAGCCTTCACATTAAGTTTAAATGGCCTCACATACCTCGATTCCATTTATATGCACACTTCAGTGAGGTCGAAACTATTTCCTTGTCTATTTTAAGTGTTTGTTTAGTTTGCATGCAAGAAGCATTCAGGTCATCTTGACCTCCTTTTGCCTTGGTTCTTATGTTTGACTGATATATCAAAGAGGATAGGACATTCAGGTCATCCTGGCTCTTTGTGCCTTGATGCTTATGTCTATTTCCTACATTTAACGCTCAATGATGATAAGAAAGCGAATCTGTCATGCCCAAACTTTTGGGCAAAAAACACAACAACGATTTTTTTTTTGAAATACTTAATTACATGCAACCAATGCTTAATTAGATGTGACAACTTAACAAGTTGTTCCAAATGAAATCTTAAATGATATTAGAATGGTGTTCTAAAGTTAATTTAATTAACTTTACAAATTTAATATTACAATACAACTAGACTAATTATACCCCAAAAGGGTCGTCACAGCTAAATTTATTAGTTTGAATAAATTACCCCCAATAATTCTTCAAATATTAATCCAGAGATATTAATCACCTCGCGCAGTATTGAATTGCTCTAGGACTAGTTAAAATCATGTTAACACATATTTTATTGACCTTAAAATAATTAATGAGCAAATGCAAATAATGCTTTTAAATTCGACCAATAAAATTAACCCAAATAAGTATAAAAATTTCCTAATAATTCACTTCACATTAATGTCAAATTTAATCCCCTTTAAATATTAAATACCAAATATTTAATATTCGACCAATATTGACCCTATAGATTAAAATTGAACATTTTACTTTGAATAAAGTCCATTATTAAAATTTACAAAGAAATTTAACTTCACACACACACACATATATATACATAAGTATGAATACCTAAAATATAGATTTATTTTAAGGATGATAATCCCCAATAACAATAAAGATTAAATATTCAATATTCGACAATACAAATACCTCTTAACTTAGTGTTAATCATCATACTATATAAAAATTCACGTTAAATAACTTTCCTAATAATTTTACCCAAGATATGAGAATAATATTGATGTACAATTAATTAGTTCCTAATACAAAAACCAACCCAAATAAATAAAATTTAAATAAATGGGGATATCCCATTTCAAATTTAAAAGAGAACTTCCCTCTTTTATTTATTTTATTTTATTTTATTATTATATTAAAAGAGAACTAGGGTTTATATATCTTTATAACTAAATCTTATTCCTTTTTTTCCAATAGCTAACCCTAACCCAAAATGGGGTTAGGGTTTCTTATCTAACACATTTTTTTTGTTCTATTTCTAACCTAACTAGGGTTTCATTTCAAAAAATATATTTACACTCCCTCTTTTCTTTTCTCTTTTCATTTTTCATCTTACCCTAACCCGAATATGGGTTAGGGTTTCATATAATTAACATATTTTATTTTGTGTGTGTGTGTAGGTGAAAGATGGCTCAGGGGAGGTGGCAATGAAAATGGCCGAAGAGAGGAATGGTCGCGAGGTTGCAAGGAGGGAGGCGGTGGCGTAAATGAGTGGCGGCGACGGTCGCTGCGATGGCCACTCGCAGTGGTGACTGAGGCCACCACTGGGGTCGCAGCCTGCAATGATGCTGCGATGCCCCTGTGGGACATGGCCTGCAGTGGCACTGCGAGTGCCCCTGTTGGTCTCAGCCCATAGACGGGGCCCGAGATGCCCATCTGTAAGCTCACAAGGGCTTCGAGGGGGGTTTGAGCTCCCTCATTTTTTTATCAAATTTTTTTTTTTAATCTTTTTTTTCTTTTGAAGATACGCAAGGTACCAAATATGAATATAATGTTTTATATATATATATATGTGTATAAAAGCAGGTTATAGAATATAATATAAAGAATATATACATATGTTTTTAGCAATAAGGCATATGTAAATTTCTGGGAACATTTTTTAAATATACATATGTATATTTTATATTGGTTTATATATATATATATATACATGTATTTTAAAATCATCTTCTGACGCTCACATGATTAATTTGATTTAAAGGCTAATCTACTTAATCAGATTAAGTAAATCATATAGAATATATGCACCACTTTAATGATCTGTATATTTTTTATTTTTACAGCAACATGCATGTTCCTTTATTCTTCTTAGATAAATATAGTAGCTTAGTTTGGAACTTAGAACATTAGATGTAAATTTGGGTAATATAGATATATTAATATACTTAAAATCTGCATTTTTCATTAACTTACAGTAGGATATTTTAATTAAATAGAGAGTAGAATAAACTTTATTTTCTTTTAATGCATATAGTATGTTATTGGTAACAATGTCTAGATTTATATGTTTTTCCACTAAACTTGCATTGCAGAATAGAAAAATATAACAGTAATTATTTTATCTACAACTGTAGTTATCTTTATCTGATTTACTTTTTATCAATAACCAACAAGATGTAATGCAGATTTATATTAACTCTAAAATGCCCATTTATTGATCTTTTGTGTTTAAACTATAAACATAAGTAAATATTTCATTTCCCTTTTCTTTTTGTTTAACTACACCTCTAGCACTTATTTCTTTTTGCAGATTAACATAAATAACCAAAATGAAACCACTTAATTCTACAACTATTTTTCTCTTTAATTTCCAATATATATTTATCCTTTATTAACTAAATAAAATAGAAACAGATTTCTTCCATCTATTCAAGCAATAACAACTACAATGAAATAACCCAAAAGCCTTCTTATTTTGCAAAAATATAATACTTCAAATGTAAAATACATATTTATTACATTGTAAAAACTATCCTAATAGTTACATTTTCTTTTCTGCAACTAAATACAATAAACAGAAGGACCATATCAGCTTCCCTTCCAATTTCTTTCCAAGCAAACCTGCAATTAAAAGCTTTCAGGTTGTGACCATGGAGGCTCACCTCCCAACCTAGGCTTACTAGAAGCCACCCCCGAGCTAGAAAAACCAAGGCTATGTGAGGCCCTACCCCAATTCAGTTTGACATTTTCAGTTATTTGCATATTGAGACTATTATGGATGCTTTATTTTATGCATTATGGACTTAGAACTTATGTGATTCCATCACACTGACATATGTTGATGCTTTATTTCGTGCATGATGATTATGAAACTTTAGATATGTTACTAGAATAGAATTACATTATGATGGTGAATGTCATTATTGGAAATTTGCAGGATTTTATTTTGATGATAGAAAAATGATGCTTATTTATGAGTGGTTCAATTTTGGGAAATTATATTTATTGCTTATGTGAAATTGAATTTGAAACAAATGAGATATTTAATTATTGTTGCCTAATGTATGAGTGTTTGATGTGCTATGGAATCCATGTATTTGATTATGTATAAATGTGATTATTTGGAATTACTAATGTGTTAATTGAGTTGCGCAGGAAAATTATCCATGTGACCATGGAATTTATATGGAGAACAAAGCCTAGACCAATGTGTGTTTGTTAAGCCGGGAGTTGTCTATTTGGAGAGACAACACCCCCCCCCCCCCTTGTGATGTATTTTATTTGTGATGTGTATAATGCTTGAGTGTAAAATTTAAATTATATGTATATTCAAGAGACAAATTCCATGTGTGATTTTTATATTGTATTTTTGTTGTGTCACTTGACACATGTGCTGATTAAGTGTCATTGATTTTGACTTGTCTCTTGGAGGGAGTTTTGTTTCTACCAAAGCCATTCAAAAAACATGAGTGTGGTCCCAAATTTGCCTTGGGTAGGGAGTCTTGGGAGTGGTCAACTCAAGTTTGACCCGTAGGTAAACTTCAGTTGGGTTTCCAAAGGGTTTAATGGACTCCTAGGGTAAGTTTTTAGGCTTTTCCAAAGGTCCAAAGGGTATACCTATGGGTTAGGGGTATTTTGCAATATGTGGCTTCTCCCATGTGACTATTTAGTCACTTCAAAAAGTGGTGTTTTCAAGATGAACGAAAATTCAACTTAGAAAGTTCTTCCTAGGATAGAGAACCTTCCTTTTAGATGTCAAACTCTCTTCCCCATCTTCTTCCACCTTTTCCCTTTCCAATTTTGGTAATGTGTAAGAGTTTGGGAAGGGCAACCAATGGGAACTCACACCTCACCCAAGGGGTTGGGAAGTGTGTGAGAGGCCTTCTTAGGCAAGAATTTGGAAACTTAGTGAGTAATCACCCACTCTCCTTTCTTGGAGATTATGCTTGTTTTGAAAAAAGTTAGTAGGAGTTTAGCACTTTTGGTGGAATTTGGAGAAAGTTAGTGTGGAATTGGGTAGCTCATCCCCAACTAATTTTAGCAAACCTATTGGCAGAATAAGGTCGGTTACTTCTCATCTTCTCTTGTTATGTTGTAAGTGTTAGTTATGTTGTTTTGTAAAAGAAAAGAGTTGCTTGTAAGAATGTGTTTTATGAAGTTTTTTTTGTTGAAGTTAAAATGTGTAGTTTTCTTTTCTATGTGTTTGTTTGTGTTTCTTGTTGTTTTTGGGAGTGTCCAAGATCTCCTACCCTTGGGAGGGTAGGAAGATCTTGGGGTGGAAGGAGTATGACAGCCATGGGTGAGAGGCTCTCCTCATGGAGAGTGTTCTCAAGGGTGTCCTTGGTGACCCTTGATGCATAGCCTTGTGTATGCATTTGGGGGTCATAAGGGGAGTAATTATGGCCATGAGCCTTTTGGGGGGCATAAGGATTGTGGAAGTATTTTTGGTTGCATTTGTATTGCCATGAGGTGGCTTATGTTGTATTGTTTTGGCATGCATTCTCCCCATTGGTACTTGGTCCACTTCCACCCTTGGAAGAGTCACCATGAAAGTGGTGAATGTGTAGCTTGGGAAGGGAAAATTGAGTGTAAGTGCTTTCCTTTGTTTGTGTAGAGTTTGCTTGTTTGTAACCCGTCTAGTGCTTGGTTCTCCAAGCTCGGGGGTGGCTTCTAGTAAGCCTAGGCTGGGAGGTGGGCTTCCCATGGTCAAAAATGTGTTATATTGCAGGTTGCATGGGAAGGGGAAAAGAAGGATTGAAGAACTAAGTTGTTGTCTTTGTGTTGTAAAAAGATAGATGCAATGTAATAGTTTGTGTAAAGAATGAAAAGTGAGCATTTGTAGTATTCACTTTCAAGAAAAAAAAAAGAAAAAGGGTTGTATTATTTTCAAGTTATTATGTAGAGGAAAAGCATTGTTGGGATTTCATCCCATTTGAACCCATGTTTATTTTGTATCCATATCTATCTTGTGTTTACATTTGTCAATAAATACATATATTTTTCCTACTTGTAGTTTTGCAAAAGAAAATGAAAATGTTAGTTTGCATCTAGATTCTTAATGTTTTGCATAAAGAAAAAGAGAGAGTTATGTATGCACTTTTGAGTAAACTGAAATTTAAAGATTATATGTTACTCCATTCTTTCTTTAAGTTGTATATGCTGCTGTATATTTAATTAAAAACAGTCTTTTATTTGTTGTTTATTGCAGAAAATAAAACTTGTTATAATAGTTTATTTCTTTCAAAAAAAATTTTATTTAGCAATTAGTTTTAGTATTTAGTTACAAGAAAAGAAAATATTACATTTAGATTTAGGTTTATTTTGTCACTAAAAAGGTTGCATTATTAGTTGCTAAAAGAGAATGCATTGTTAGTTGTTTTCAAATAAAATATAGAACTAGTAGAGTGACAAATAACCTTGCATATATATATATGTGTGTGTGTGTGTGTGTGTGTGTGTGTGTGTGTGTGTGTGTGTGTGTGTGTGTGTCTACATATATATTTATATACATATTTAAACATTTAAATATCACTTGAAGAATATGTTTCAAAAAAAGAGAGAAATGACCCATTTACAGATCTGGTTTTACTACAAAAGAGGACTGATATATTGCTAGGTCTTTCAATATATATATATATATATATATATATATGTTCCTTTTAAAATCTACCAGTTTCCAAACAAAAAAACTTTATGCCCTTTATTTTACCAAATTATATATACATATAAAAATATATATATATATATACATATATACATATATATATATTTATATATAAATATATATATATATATAAATATATATATATTAAAAAAGTTAATAAACAAAAAAAAAACACATGATAAGCTTTCGAGGGGTTTTACACCCTGTATTATCTCAAAACAAAAGGGCGTGTAACAAACAAGTCTGTGCATTGTATTGGCGGGGGCCGCAGCGCCTGGGTGGCGACGGCCACAGCCTGCGGCACCCGCAGACTGCGGGTGCCGTCGTCCAGGGACTGCGGGAGCCGCAGGCCGGTGGTGCCCCCGCGTCTCCTCCCTCCGCTACCGCAGTACTTCGCAAAAAAAACAAACCAAAAAAAAAAAGGCGCTTGGGTTGGCTCGGGGTTTCCCATCCACCGCTCCGCCTTCCTCCTTTCCTCCCGCGCCCGCGTGGAAAAGGAAACAAACAGCGCCGGTTGAAGCGCTCGGCTTCCTCCTGTTTCGCCTCCCCTCTTCGGCCGCCGTCTCACCTGCACACACCCACGTTGCATACCAAAGAAAAAAAAAAAATAAGAAAAGTATGTTAGGGTTCATAGTAAAAAGTTCGAGTTAGGGTTAAGTTTAAAATAAAATAAAACAACCCTAGATAGGGTTAGAAGGATTAGTCTATTAATTTCTTTAAGGTGGTATTAAAAAAAAAAGAAAGAGAGGGATTTAATTCTTTTGTAGCAATGTCATCTTTTTTTTTGGGTTTAGATTTATTAAGAGGGTTCATTAGTAAGAAATCTTATACAAGATAAGAATGAAAGTTAAACCAAGAAGTAATATTTAACCCCCTTGAACTAAGTTATATAAATACATTTTAGGGATGTTCCTTCAATGATGTTCATAATAAAATGGAAGAATTTTATAAAGATTTTTAAATGATCGTGATGGAATTTCTATTTATTACTAAAATAAGAAGATGATCTTGAACTTGAGAACTTGTTTAACCCAGGTGAAATCACATAGTAAATTAAATAATTATTATTATGACATCGTCCCTCTAATTTTATTAAATTAGATAATGTTAATTCATCCAAATAGCAGTAATATTGAAGAATTAATTATGTTATAAATGAAGAGGCTATAATATCAATGTATTGGGAAAATTCTTGATACACCTCTACCTAGATGAATAATTATTGAGTCGGGTAATTATTTTAATGTTTATTTTGGTAGGGAAATGATCTAATTAAATATTTTAAAATGTAACTGACATGAAAGGGACATTTGAACAAATTTATTAGTGTCCTCATAAAATTTATTCGTAATACTTGATTTTAGGAGACATCATAATAGTTTAGACCCAACCCAAAATACATCTTTCGATTTAAGATAAATGCACTTAGTTGATTATATTGGTTAAGTAAGGTCGTTAATTAGTTAAGTATCTAAAAAAAAAAAAAAAAATTCCGTTCGTGCCCAAAAGTTGGGCATGACAGGCTAGATGGGAGACACGCATTCAAACACGTATAACAGAAAACTCATAACAACAAAAGACACTCCCAACCCAAGGATTACACAATGTCACATATGTGACTTTTCAAATGGGGTGAAGGTGGATTATGTACCTTGAGGAGAATTTTGTAAATAGAGAACATAATGCCATAACAAGGCTACAAATAAACACATCCACAAGTTCCAAACTTGTCCCTATGATCCCTTATGTCCCCCAAGGCATACAAGCCAACAAAACTCCTCTTATGACCCCCATTGTATAAACAAATCACAATGTAGCAAGGGTCACAAAATCCCATGAGAATCACTCTCTTCCAAAGAGAGCCTCTCACTCAAAGGCTATCAAACAACCCTTCACCCCAAGGTCACTCTAGCCTCCCAAGGGTGAGTTTGGCCTTGAAAACTCCCAAAAACAAAACTCATAGGGAAGAAATTCAACAATCTTCCCACACATAAAGTATTCACATTGAAATCAACTTATAACAAAACTTTCAACAACACAAAAAAAACATATAAGAATTAGAAAATAACCAGCCTCAAATCTGCCAACAAAAGGGTGATGAATCCTTTGGAGAAGAGATTCCCAAATCCCCTATCTTCCTCCTTCAAGACTTAGCCAAAATCCTCTACCAAAAACTTGCCAAAAATTACTCAAGAATCTCCAAAAATGGAGAGTGGGTGATCAAACTTCTCCTTCCCAAACTATTCCCTATGAAGACACTCCTCACTCTTTCCAACCCACTTGGGGAGGGTGGAGGATGCTCATTGGTTGGTCTTCCCAAAACCTTACACACTCCCTAACCAAGGCACCTCAAAAAGGAGAAATGGAATGGGGAAGAGAAATGACACTCATGAAGTGGGTTATCTAACCTAGGAAGGCTCTTCTAAAGATGAAATTCGATCAACTTGGGAAACTCAATTTTTGGGGAGGTTAAACAAGTCCTAGAGAGTGGACACATGGCTAAATTTGGCCTTCATCCATAGGTACATCATATGGCCCACTAAAAATGCCCCTAACTTGACCCCAAGAGTTGGTTTAACCCCCTAGAAGTCCACCCAAAGTTTACCTACAGGTCAATCCTGAGTTGACCCTTCTAATGACTCCCTATCCAAGGTTTACTTGGGACCATTTTAGGATAATTAAAAATATATGCATTGGTAAAATAAATTTTCCTCAAAAAGGGACATGACAATGCCAACCCATCTTACAACACATGTGTCAAGTGACACTACAAAAAGAATTACACATCACTAAAACACACATGGCAAATGTCCCTTTTTGAAATTTATAAATTAAACAATTTCCAAATTAAACACTCATCCAAGCATAACATTTACAAATTAAAACACATTTACAAACGAGGGGTTGTCTCTCCAAATAAACAACCCTTGGCTTCACAATCGCACATAGGCCTAGGCTTGATTCTCTGAATAATTTCCATGGTCATGTGGAATAATTTTCCTATACATCTCACTTGCACATTAGTAATTCCAAAAATCACATATAATATTATCAAAAGAATACAATTCAGACATCGCATAAAATTTCAATTATAAAAATCAAGTATCCAATTATCTAATAACATCCACATACAATCATCTACTAAAAGGAATCATCCTCATAAACATGGAATTAAATCATTTATAGAGCATGCATCTATATTTTCTAGTACAAAAATGAAGTACTGCAAATTAAAGTAAATGGCATAATCATATCAAGATTATCAAATCAGTGGATCATATAGGATCTAAATCCAGAACACATCAAAATGTGCACCGCAAGGTAAAATGATTCCAAAACATGGCTCAATTACTTTTCTCACTAATTTATCCATCTAACATAGCTCATCCTATTGAATTATTGCATTTATTAATACAGTCAACCTTGATCAACTAAGTTAACCAAATCTTGATCGGGGAGGGGCTCTACAGAATCAAAATCCAGTGACTAGGTCCTAGTTACATCTTCTGCATTCATGTTAAGTTTTGTGCATTGCATGGTGAATCTAGCATACTAACGATGATTTTGGTCTTCTTCACCTTGAGATTGAATTTAAATCAACCTTCTCTTTATGGCTAAGTGGTCAAATCCCTAATTTTCATCTTGCTCTGATTGGCATGAAAACTGCACCCTTGGTTAATTTGACCATCCTTGTTCCATTTTTGGGATCGAAATCAAAATCTGAGATCATCTTCCTAGTCAATTTTGCACAACTGTGACCAATTAGCACTTTCATCAAATGCTCATTCTTTTCTTCAATTTGCACTCAATTTCTCATGAATCAACGCTAAATCTTCAAATGGCCCTTTGAATCATTTTTTGCGCTCAAATCATTAATCGCTTAATCTTTTTTATCAAATTGCTTGGAATCACTATGTAGCCTGCTGATCTTTCAATTTCGCTCCCAAGGGGGCATACTCATGACATCATCATCATCAGTGATCACATCCTCAAAGTCAAGAATTTCTTTCAAAATCTTCATTACAAGTCAAGTAGCTAATCTTTACCGAACATCAAACAAGACCTTATTTCTAGGGGCATCTCAACTTCATCGCTTCATATCAAGTTGAGATTTATCGTTCATCTGAATCAAATCAATCTCTAGGAGAATATTAGTTTCATCGCATCAAATCAAGTTTATATTGTCTTCATCTGAATCAATCTCTTAATGGTAATCAGTTTCATTGCTTTTCATCAAGTTGATTATTCATTTTAACTCAATCAAGGGTTTAAAGAGTATCTTTGATTGCATACTCAATCTAAGCAGGTGTTCAGTTTCATTACATCAAATCAAGCTGTACAATTTATCTTCATTCATCATGTCTTGAACCGTCAAGTTAAAGATCGGTTTTATCTTTGCTCATAGTGTCTATTTCAATCAAGTTCTAGATCAGTAAGATCCACTTCTTGATCCATCAAGTTCAAGTTCAGTATCTTTTCTCTTCATCGGTATTAGTTCAATCAAGTTCAGGATTGGTATCACTTTCAATCAGTTTGTTTAGTTTCATTGCTTCAAAACAAATTGAATACCTTGCTCTTCATCTAGTTCATGATCAATCAAGTTCAGAACTAGTATCTCCTAGACATCAATTGTGTTCGGTGTGGAGCCTAATCAGTCTCCAAGTGGGAGATTGTTGAAATGTGGTGACTAATCAGCAAAGTACTATACACTCAGCATGTATCCTCGTCGGGGTCTGGGGCCGGGCTGGGCCCCAGGCAGGGGTTCGGAGGCGACAACCCCCGAGAAATTTTTTTTGCCGTTTTTCATTGATGAAAACCGACATTGTAATAAAACCCTAAAAAGGCTGACTTTGTTTGTTGCCCTAAAAAACGCATGTTATAAGTGGCTGGGATGCTTAAGGCATTGTAAGGTTGATGTACTATTTTTGCTGGATAATAAGAAAGATTGGACGGCTGTGTATGGTGGATGTAACCCATTCTGGGTGAACCACGTTAAATCTCTGTGTTATCTATGTCCTATTTTATTTCTTTATCTTTTGTATTTAAATCTGCATATAATTTTTAGTTCATATTTGCTTTAGATCTGCTTGAAACCCTAACAATTGGTATCAGAGCGAGGTTTTTTTTAAATTGGTAGGACTTTCAGATTTGAGTGGGAGTAATGGAGGATTACCTGTATCAAAAGGATTTGTGGCAGCCATTGGAAGGAAAGGCAAAGAAACTGACCACAATATCAGATGAAGAGTGGGACATTTTAGATAGAAAGGCACTGGGATCCATTCGATTGTGCCTTGCGTCATCTGTAGCATTCAATATAACAGAAGCAAAAATGACTATAGATTTGATGGCAACATTGGCTAAGTTGTATGAGAAACCCTCGGCTTCAAATAAGGTATTTCTTATGATGCGTTTGTTTAATTTGAAAATGAGTGAGGGAGGATCTATAGCAGAGCACTTAAATGAATTTAATACAATTACTAGTCAATTGTCTTCGGTAAAAATTACTTTTGTAGAAGAGGTTAGGGCTCTCTTGATTTTATGTTCTTTGCCAGAAAGCTGGAATAGCTTGGTTATGGCTGTAAGTAACTCTGTCTCTGGTAAAAATACTTTGGTATTTGATGATATTGTTGGTGTTATCCTAAGAAAGGAAATGCAAAGGAAAAGCACAGGTGAGACTTCAACATCATTGGGTAGTGTTTTGAATGTGGAGAACAGAGGAAGATCAAAGGACAGAGGAAAAGGCCCTAGGAATGAGAAGTCACGAGCGAAGTCAAAGAAAGGATGCTCTCAATCTATAGGAAAGAAAGATTGTTGGTATTGCGGAAAGCCTGGTCATCTAAAGAAAGATTGTTGGTCTCAGAAAAACAAAGGAGACAAAAATGAAAATGACAGTAAGGAAGCTAATATTGCAAGTAATACTTTACAAGAAGCTTTAATCTTATGTTTGGATAATGTTAATGACTCCTGGGTTATAGATTCTGGGGCTTCATTTCATGCCACACCCCATAGAAAACATTTTCTAGATTATGTTCAAGGTGATTTTGGACAGGTATATTTGGGTGATGATGAGCCCTGTCAAATTGTTGGAAAAGGAAAGATAAAGATCAAGTTGCAGAATGGTAATGACTGGATTCTGCAGGAGGTAAGACATGTTCCTAATTTAAGAAGAAATTTAATTTCTGCAGGGCAACTAGGTAGTGAAGGTTGCATAGTTACCTTCTTAAACAGTATGTGGAAGGTCACTAAAGGATCATTAGTAGTAGCTAAAGGTGCGAAGGTAGGCACATTATATCTATGTACTAGTAACACTTACTCTACCTTAGCTGCTACAGATAAAGTTACTGCAGGGACAACAACAATAAATGTTGCAAGAACAGATTCGATAATGTGGCACCATAGGCTTGGGCACATGAGTGAGAAAGGGATGAAAATCCTTCACTCCAAAAATCTATTGCCAGGACTAAAGAAGATTGATTTAGAGTTCTGTGAAAATTGTGTTTATGGTAAACAGAAAAGAGTCAGATTTCTCAAGGTTGGGAAAGAGAAGAAGAGTGAGAAGTTAGAGCTTGTACATTCAGATGTATGGGGACCAGCTCAGGTATCATCTCTTGGTGGCTCTTGTTATTATGTTATTTTTATTGATGACTCAACCAGAAAAACATGGGTATATTTCCTAAAACAAAAATCAGATGTTTTTGAAACTTTTAAGAAATGGAAAGCTTTGGTTGAGAATGAGACAGGGAAAAAGTTGAAGTGTCTCAGATTGAATAATGGAGGTGAGTATTGTAGCAAAGCATTTGAAGACTACTGTTCCTTAAATGGGATTCGAAAGAAGAAGACAGTTCCAGGAACTCCACAGGAAAATGGTGTGTCAGAGAGAATGAATAGGACCATCATGGAACATGCGAGGAGCATGAGATTGCATGTTGGATTGCCCTTACATTTTTGGGCAGATGTTGTACATACTACTGTCTATTTGATAAATAGAGGACCTTCAACCCCTTTGGATGGTGGTATTCTAGAGGAGGCATGGACTGGTAAAAAGGCAAATTATTCTTTTCTAAAAACTTTTGGTTGTGAAGCTTTTGTCCATGTTGATAAAGAAAACAGAACCAAGCTTGATGCTAAATCTCAGAAATGTACCTTCATTGGATATGGGATAGATGAATATGGCTATCGATTATGGGATTTTGAAAATAAGAAAATAATTAGAAGTAGAGATGTTATATTCAATGAGAAGGTTATGTATAAAGAACAGATGCAGGAAAAGAAGCATGAACAGGACAAACAAGAATATGTGGTGTTGGATGAGATTCCTAAAAATGAAATGCCACAGGTACCTGATGCTCAGCAACAACAGATTGTCCCACAAACTCATGCAAGTGTTAGATGTTCTACGAGGACAAATAGACCCCCTGAAAGATTTTCTCCTTCTTTGTATTCTATTTTATTAACGGATTCTGGTGAACCAGAAGAATATGAAGAAGCAATGCAGGTGGATGCCAAACAACAATGGCAGCTAGGCATGAAAGAGGAGATGGACTCCTTGATGAAAAATAAGACTTGGGACTTAGTCCCTTTACCTGCAGAAAAAAGAGTCTTGCCTAACAAATGGGTTTATCGGCTGAAGGAGGAGGAAGGAGGTCAGAAAAGATATAAGGCCAGACTTGTGGTAAAAGGTTTTGCACAGAAAAAAGGTATAGATTATGATGAAATATTTTCTCCAGTTGTAAAAATGACTTCAATTAGAACTATACTTAGTCTTGTGGCTGAAGATGATTTACATCTTGAACAATTAGATGTCAAAATAGCTTTTCTCCATGGAGATTGGAGGAGGAAATTTACATGTTGCAACCACAGGGATATGAGGTCAAAGGTAAGGAGAACTTGGTGTGCAGGTTGAAGAAAAGTCTGTATGGCCTAAAGCAAGCACCCCGACAATGGTATTTAAAATTTGATAGTTTCATGGCTGAACACGGCTATCATAGATGTCATTCTGATCATTGTGTATATTTTAAGAGATTTGATAATGGCAATTATATTATCCTATTGCTTTATGTTGATGACATACTTGTTGTTGGGTCTAACATGCAACATATAAATGATCTTAAACAAAAATTAGCCAGGTCATTTGCTATGAAGGATTTGGGTGCAGCTAAGAAAATTATCGGTATGAGGATTACACGGGACAGGAAAAATAGAACCTTGAATTTGTCCCAAAGTGAGTATATAAAGAAGGTGTTGAAAAGATTTAACATGCAGGATGCAAAAGCAGTTAGTACACCTTTGGCTAGTCATTTCAAATTGACTAAGGAGATGTGCCCAAAGGTATAGGAAGAGGTTAATAAAATGTCTAACATCCCGTATTAATCAGCTATTGGCAGTCTGATGTATGCAATGGTATGCACAAGGCCAGATATTGCACATGCAGTGGGAGTTGTGAGCAGGTTTATGAGTAATCCAGGTATGGAACATTGGAATGTTGTGAAATGGATTCTTCGGTATTTGAAAGGAACTACTACGAAGGCATTATGTTTCAAAGGATCTAATGCTGCTCTAAGTGGATTTGTTGACTCTGATCTGGCGGGTGATATTGATTCACGGAGGAGTACTACAGGGTATGTTTTTACTATAGGGGGAACTACAGTTAGTTGGATTTCTAGGCTACAAAAGGTTGTTGTACTTTCAACCACTGAAGCTGAGTATGTTGCTGCTACAGAAGCCAACAAAGAGATGATTTGGTTGCAATATTTTCTGAAGGAATTGGGTCAGACACAAGAGGATAGCCCATTGTATACTGATAGCCAGAGTGCCATTCATCTTGCGAAGAACTCTGCTTTTTCATTTAAGGACAAAACACATTCAGCTCAGGTACCACTTCCTCCGGACTATTTTGGTGGAGGGTCAGTTACGGCTTGAGAAGATTCACACAAGTGAGAATCCTGCCGATATGTTCACAAAGGAAGTTCCATAGAAGAAGCTAATTTCTTCATCAGTTTTTGTTGGTCTTTTTGATTGATAATTGTGGAATTTATACTAGTCAAGTCCTAGTGTTTTATCCAGCGGATGTTGCATGTACAGTGGTGTCGTGTAGTATTAGTCTCCAAGTGGGAGATTGTTCGGTGTGGAGCCTGATCAGTCTCCAAGTGGGAGATTGTTGAAATGTGGTGACTGATCAGCAAAGTACTGTACACTCAGCACGTATCCTCATGGGGGTCCAGGGCTGGGCTGGGCCCTGGGCAGGGGTTCGGGGGTGGCAGCCCTTGAGAAAAAAAATTTTGCCATTTTTTCGTTGATGAAAACCGACATTGTAATAAAACCCTAAAAAAGTCCGACTTTGTTTGTTGCCCTAAAAAAACACATGTTATAAGCGGCTGAAATGCTTAAGGCATTGTAAGGTTGATGTACTATTTTTGTTGGATAATAAGAAAGATTGGATGGTTGTGTATGGTGGACGTAACCCATTCTGGGTGAACCACGTTAAATCTCTGTGTTATCTGTGTCCTGTTTTATTTCTTTATCTTTTGTATTTAAATCTGCATATAATTGTTAGTTCATATTTGCTTCGGATCTGCTTGAAACCCTAACAAATTGTTCTTTGAATCAACGCGCTACTTGCACATCAATTCAAAGAGGGGCAAATGTAATACACTAAAAATGGTCATCCAAAACCATGGGCCCTTAATCTTGACTAATGTGCTTAAATTCAATAAAATTCATCAAGGTCCTGAATCAAATAATCAATTTAAATCAATCATGAGAGCTTGATTAATTAATTCCTAAGGTATAAAAATGCAACATGGTAATTACAATTAATTAAATTCTCATTTAATTAATTGATCAAATTCAAATTCAAAATAGAAAATCTTTTTAAAATCAAATATCTCATTTATTTAATTTAATTTTTTTTGCATATTTAATAAATAAATTAAAAATTGTCATAAATCTTCAAAAAAAGGAAACAAATCAAGAAAAAGGAATTAATTTGAAAAATAAATTAGAAATTATGAGCACAAAAATTCAAAAAAGGAAACAAATCGACTGAACTCAAGAAAAATGGAAAGAATTTGCTTTGCTAATTTGAACTCAATCTTATCTCTCCAAAATGGAATTAAATTGTCCAATCAAATCATTTCACCTGGATTGTGCTTCCTTCGAATCGATCTCGACCATTCATTAAAGATCAATCCCGACCTTTGGTCTCCCTCTTGATTTTCCTATAAATTCAAGCTCTCATTCTTCAATCAGCATCCAAGAATTTTACATCGTTATTATGCTAATATTGTGTTGCAATTTATCGAGGAAATTTTGAAAAAGCTTTGCATATTTAATTCATCAATCAACTTAGTTTTCATTTAGCTTTCATTTAACCTTATAATCATTTAGACTTCTAGTTCATTAGCTTAGATTCATTTCTCTTATCTATATTCAATTTCATGCATATAATATAGCTTAGCTTCATTTAGAGCTTTGATCATTTAGCTTGATAATCTCATTTCACATAATCAATTAATCTTGCATTTGCCTAGTTGCATGCATTTAAAAATCCTCTGTTTGAGTGTAGTCTAGTCACTGGATAGCTTAGCAATCTGAGAGAAATCCACACTCACACTTTCTAGGAGGCAATAAGCTGACTTGCAATGGATTTCATTTTGTTGTTTTTGATTAACTAACCCATGCAAATAATGGTTTATTGAAGTGTTTGTGGCCTTGCAGGTTCTCCAAATTTTACACACACAAGTGTATGTATATAGAAGGCACAATAATCATATAGGGACCATGTATGCTCAGTATTTTATACTTCCAGTTACACCAAATTACATACCAGGGCACACAGACATTCAATTGTGGATTTACATTACTCTAGGTATGGGCATTTGAGAATATTGCAATTTTTAGACCAATTCCAAATAGACGAGCCATTCAAGGTAGGCCATATGTGTATTGTTATAGAGGGGAATTGACTTGGGTTCCATTTGGATATATATTGTACTAGTGTCATGAGCTAGATAGACTCAAAGAGTTCATATAGAGACTATATAGATATTTACATGGATGGATATAAGATGGAGAGAATCTACCATACTGTGTATAGGAGAGGTACTTGATAGGATGGACTTGTTGGACAATTTAGATAACTAGAAGACAACTAAGGGGTGGGGGTGAATCAGTTGTCACAGATTATCGGAAGCATTAGCAATTTAAACTTTAATATCAAAACCCAAAATAATAATACTGGAATAGCAGTTAATCAAATTAAGCATAAACAGTAATCACACAATAAAATCCATCCACACAACACCAATATTTGTACATGGAAAACCCAGTAAAGGGAAAAACCACAGTGGGAAGCCTACCCATAGTCAGATAATACTTCTGTAGTAAGTATTTAAATTAAAATGAAGGGGCATGCACTTGCAGGATGGCCAATAGCCTAGAGCACATTGCTCATCACAAAAGGAGTCTCACTGACTACATATAAATCCAGACTACAATTCGGAGAAGTGTTGAACTGCAAAAGATAGCATCTCCTATGTCTGAGTACAGTTCCAGTTAAGCTCAATAACGGAGGACTCAATCCTCTTACACAAACCCAATTCGATCTCCAATGATCGACCAACTCCTCTACCTGAATGATATTAGGTTATTCATACTTTACATTCCTTGACCATGACCTCTTACATTACCAATGATGATCTACAATGAGATCTTACATCTATTTATACAAACCCTCGACCATAAATCAGGTTGGCCACTAGACAATAAACCGATTACATAATTACAAACCATGTTGACCTTAGACCAAACAAGTAATATCAACACATAATACATCCCCAAAATACATCAATAGATCCTATCCACACATTATATTAATGTCAGTCCATAATCTAGATCAACCGGGACCAAGTATAGGTTCACATGCTTCAACAATGATCTCCAACTGCCAAGTCTTGAACATGATCATCAATAACATCTTGAAACTTCATCAGAAGCTACATCAACACCACTTATGCAATTCATCAAAGATCTCCATCAAAAGCTTTGTCGGTCAAACCCTCACCGGAACTAGAAACCAATCTTCTAAGCAAGCAGGGTAGCATCCAATCACCAGACCAAAACCAAATGATCAAATAAGAGTATAAGTATCATGAACAATCCAATTCCATCACTAGATTATACCGAAGTCTATTGGAACATGTCAGATCCAAGTTAACCAGAAACCACTCATCCTGTCGGGACTAGAAGGGTGTCAAGAAAGCATTTAAACAACTAGTATTGACATCAATGCAACACATAATCAATTCCACCAAATGGCCAACAATCTCTCCCTTTAGTATTGATGGCAACACTAGATGTGAAAAACATCTAAGTACCAAGAAATGTCAAACAAGTCTCCCCCTGTGGAAGACAACCAACAATCATCTGCATATAGCTTTGAATATCAATATCTCTCCCTTTTCATATTTCTCCCCCTTTGACATTTATCATTTTCTTCCTTTATATTTTTCACATCACTATCTCTCTCCCTTTGACATCAATGCCAAAAATCTGATAGAAATATCAAAGCCTCTGAATCTCAAAGCTGACTACTCCCCTTGAGCAGTAGCATCCCACATCAGTGTCGGAATGAATAGTATCTCAAATAGTGCATGTCAGACTAATGCAAAACCGCATCAATCAAGTCTTTATGGGAGGTGCGGAAACCCCCAATATGTCTCTCAGGTACTCAAATGATTTCTTGGATAAAGGTTTAGTGAAAATATTTGTAATCTATTCTTTAGTGTTCACATAAAGAAGTCTAACTTCATTTGTTTCCACCTTCTCCTTCAAAAAGTTATACTTGATAGATATTTGCTTTGTCTTAGAATGAAATACCAGATTCTTTGATATGTCAATAGTAGCAGAGTTATCAGAGTGAATAACTATCAGTGCATCACAATCCACCTTTATATCCTTCAACATTTGCTTCATCCATAAAACTTGTGTACAGTTAGTAGTAGCGGCAACATACTCAACTTCAACAATAGATAAAGAAGTACATGAATGTTTTTTGCTGATCCATGAAACCAAATTCTTTCTAAGAAAGAAAGCTCCATCGGAAGTACTTTTTTAGTCATCAACATCTCCAGCCCAATCAACATTTGTATATGCACATAAAGTGAATTTATCATCCTTAGGGTACCACAAGCCATATTCTAATGTACCTTGCAAGTATCTAAAAATTGTTTTCACTGTCATCTCATGATTTTCTCTAGGATCACTCTGAAATCTTGAAATAATACAAACAACATTCATAATGTTAGGCCTAGTCTAAGTCAAATAAAGAAAACCACCAATCATATATTTGTATCTTGAAGGATTTACCAGTGCAGAAACATCTTTTCTTGTCAATTTCTCACTTGTAATCATAGGTGTACTTACTAGTTTAGAATCTCCCATACAAAATTTCTTCAACAATTCCTTAGCATATTTAGTTTGATAGATGAAAATACCTTTGTCAGTCTGAGTAATCTACAAACCTAAGAAAAATTTCATCTCACCAATCATAGACATCTCAAATTCTTTCTCCATGTTCTTAGAAAATTCTATGCATAATTTATCTTCACCTCCAAAAATAATGTCATCAACAAATACTTCAACAATCAGTATATCATGATCAATGATCTTATAATATAAATTACTGTCAACACTACCCTTAGTAAAGCCAAGCTTCAAAAGATATTTATCCAACCTTGCATACCAAGCTCTAGGTGCTTGTTTCAATCCATTAAAAGATTTTCTTAACCTGCAAACCATATATGTATCATCAGATAGTGAAAAACCATCAGGTTGCTAATATAAACTTCCTCATCAAGATCCCCATTCAAGAATGCACATTTAACATCCATCTGATAAACCTTGTAGTTTTTATAAGAAGCATAGGCAAGAAATAATCTTACAGCTTCAATCCTAGCTACCAATGCAAAAGTCTCTCCATAATCAATTCCTTCCTTCTCATAATGTCCTTTACAAACCAATCTAGCCTTATTCCTTATAACTTGACCATCCTCATTCAATTTATTCTTAAGAACCCATTTAGTTCCAATAACATTTTTATTTTTAGGCCAAGGAACCAAAGTCCATGTGTTATTTTTCTCAATCTAATCTAATTCTTCTCCCATCGATTTTAACCAAAAATCATCTTTACATGCCTCAATTACTGATACCGATTCAACTTGTGAAATTAAACATACCTCATTAGTTATCAGTCTTCTTCTTGTCATCACTCCATTGCTCTTGTCCCCAATGATTTGATCTTCAGAATGATTCAGTCTCACATACCTAGAAGTCTTCCGACTCTCTGTTCCTCTTCCCTATTCTTCAGTTACTGTAGAATTCTCTGATGTTTCCGAAGTAACTAGTTCAACTCTCTATTTCGATAAAGGTGCTACCAGTTCAGATATAATCATTTCCACTACCTGTTCCTTCTCATAAACTCTACTTTGACTTTTGTTCAGCTCATCTACTTTGACATTATCACTCTCCACAATTCTTTGCAATCTCTTGTTATAACATCTATATGATTTTCTTTCATTAGAATAACCAAAAAATATGCCTTTATCACTTCTAGGATCAAATTTCCCAATCGTATCATCTCTCCTAATATAACATTTACTAGCAAAATTTCTGAAATACTTAATTGTAGGTGTATTGCCAAACCATAATTCATAAGGTGTCTTACCGGTTTCTCCTTTGATATGTACTCTATTGAATGTATAAACTAATGTACTCACTTCTCTTCTCTAGTAGATATGAGGTAGATTAGCTTCCATCATCATTGTTCTAGCAACATCCAAGATAGTTTCGTTCTTCCTTTCCACAACTCCATTTTGCTAAGGTGTTCGGGGAGTAGAAAATTATCTTCTTATACCACGCTTGTCACAAAAGTTATTAAACTCATAGAATGTGAATTCTCCACCATGATCTGATCTCAAAAATTTAATCTTCAATCCTGTTTCAGTTTCCACTTCAGCCTTAAAGATTTAAATTTTTCAAATGCTTCATATTTTTCTCTCAAAAAAGTAACCCACATCATTTTAGAATAATCATCAATGATTAGCAAGAAATATCTATCACCATGAAAACTTTTAACTCTAGCAGAGCCACACAAATCAATATGAATAAGATCAATAACATCATTTGATTTATCTTGTATACTCCTAAAAGAGGTTCTAGCCTATTTACCCATTTGACATTCTTTACATACCGGATTATACGGCTTGATAATCT
This sequence comes from Cryptomeria japonica, assembly GCF_030272615.1. NCBI lineage: Eukaryota > Viridiplantae > Streptophyta > Pinopsida > Cupressales > Cupressaceae > Cryptomeria > Cryptomeria japonica. Next base: position 420,976,594 of record NC_081408.1, read on the forward strand.
TAGGTATATCCCTAACATCCTTAGTTGAGCTGATATTCACAATGCAATTAAAATTCACATGACATGACCTTTTATTCCATAGCCAACTATCATCAATCTGTGTAACCAAACATGTCTTCTCACTGGAGTTCAAATGAAATATGTTACCTTTTGTCAGTGTACCAGTTGCAATCTCCAAGCTAGCTTGTTAATGATTTTGCATTTTCCATCCTTGAACTGTAATTGAAATCCCTTATCTACCAATTTTCCTACACTCAAAAGATTATGCTTCAAACCTTCAACATAATAAACATTTTTAGTATTGTTCTTACCATCCAATGATATAGTTCATTTTCCTTTAATCATACATGCCTTGTCATCTCCAAATCTTACTAGTCCACCATCAAATTCTTGCAAAGATGAAAACTTCCCTTTATCTCTAGTCATATGATGTGAACAACCAATTTCAATTACCCATTCATCCTTGTCCTCAATTTTAGCAGCAAGTGCCTTCTCCTCAGGTACATTCTCTTCTAGTGCCAGATCATCTTCCTTGATAGCTAGGAATACCCATTCCTTCCCATTGTTGGATCCACTAGCAGAGTCTTCTATCGGTTCATCATCTAAATTAGTAATGCCTTCCTCATCTGCTATGTAGCATGATTTGTCTCTATTTTTCTTGAATCTATACTTGTTCTAATATCCAAGGTTAGGGTTAAATGATATTTTAACTCTTTCTTCAAGTCTTGAATTTCTTTGAGGACATCTAGATGCAAAATGACCAATCTTATTACATGCAAAACATTTGAAAGGTTATTTTCCTTCATATTACTTCCTACCAATCCTTTCGGTACTCTTCTAAAAAATAGTTCTTCAAGTTTCTCAAACTCATCATCTTCTCTCTTCATATCTTCTAATTCCTTTCCATACAAATTTTTCCAGTCTTGCTTACCGATTGTAAATGTAGGTGCATGAAAAGTAGGTGCAGTTTTCACAGGTCCAGAAGGTCCAAATTCCTCAAGTTCAAAAGAAGATAGTTTCCCAACCAAAGTATCTCTGTTGATAGATGTATTAGCCATTGTACTCAACTCATTAATAGTAGTAGCCTTTATTTTGTAAGCTAGTGGTAGGGCTCTCAAGACTTTATAAACAATTTCACTTACCTTTAACAACATTGAATTCCCATAACAATCTCATTTACCCTTTCCATGAATGCAATAATCCTTCATCTTCTTCCATCTTCAGGTTTTCATATCTCACCCGGTAACCATCAAGTTTAGCAATCTTCATTGTAGGGTCACCTTCATTAAGAGTGTGCAACTTATCCCATATAGCCTTTCCAAATGATTTGTCTATTAATCCTATTATTTGTTGATCAGAAAGTGTACACAAGAGGGCTTCTCTTGCTCTACAATTATTCTCAAGCTCCTTGTCCAGGTTTTCCAGAGGAGGATTGCCAGATCCTAGATTAAAGGGTGTGACACCATTCTGTGTGATCTCCCAAATATCCTTGTACAAACATCTCAGATGAGTCTCCATCTGAATCTTCCATACTGTATAGTTTGTTCCTTCAAGCCTTGGTATATCCCTTCAAAAGATAGCTCCAGAACAACTCGATGAACTTGAACTGTTAGTTGCCATAGGATCTTCCTCAATTGGTTAAGCTTTCTGCAGAGAGGACCAAAGCTCTGATACCAATTGTTAGACAGTTCAGATAACCAAAAGACAACTGAGAGGAGGGGGGGTGCATCAGTTGTCACAGATTACCAGAAGAATTAGCAATTTAAACTTTAATACAGGAACCCAAAATAATAATACCGAAATAACAGTTAATCAAATTAAACATAAAAAGTAATCACACAATAAAAGTCATCCACACAACACCAAGATTTGTACGTGGAAAACCTGGTAAAGGGAAAAACCATAGTGCGAAGCCTACCCATAGTCATATAATACATCTACAGTAAGTATGTGAATTACAATGAAGGGGCTTGCACATGCAAGAAGGCCAATAGCCTAGAGCACATTACTCATCACAAAAGGAGCCTCACTGACTGCATATAAATCCAGACTACAATCTGGAGAAGTGTTGAACTGCAAAAGATAGCATCTCCTATGCCTGAGTACAATTCTAGTTAAGCTCAATACCAGAGGACTAAATCCTCTTACACAAACCCAATTCAATCTCCAATGATCAACCAACTCCTCTGCCTAAATGATATTACATTATTCACACTTTACATTACTTGACCATGACTTCTTAATTAACCATGATGATCTATAATGAGATCTTACATCTATTTATACAAACCCTCGACCATAAACAATCAGGTCGACCACCAGACAATAAATTGATTACATGATTACTAACCATGTCAGCCTTAGACAAACAAGTAATATCAAAACATAAGACATCCCAAAAATACATCAATAAGTCCTATCTACACATTATATTAATGTCGATCCATAACCTCGATCAACCGAGACCAAGTATAGGTCCACATGCTTCAACAGTTATCTCCAACCACCAAGTCTCGAACAAGATCACTAACAACATCCCAAAATTCCATCAAAAGCTGCACCAACACCACTTATGTAATTCATCAAAGATCTCCATCAAAATCTCTACCACTGAAACCCTCACCAGAACCAGAAACCAATCTTCTAAGCAAGTAGGATAGCATCCAATCACCAGACCAAAACCAACTAATCAAATAAGAGTATATGTATCATGAACAATCCAATTCCATCACTAGATTATACTACAGTCTACTAGATCATGTCAGATCCAAGTTAACTAGAAACCACTCATCCTACCGGGACCAGAAGGGTTCGGTAAAGCATCCGAACAAATAGTGTTGGCATCAATGACAAAACATCAATGCAACACATAACCAATTCCACCAAATGGCCAATAGGACTATGAATCACTAGAGAGTGATAGAGTTACAACTATTAGAGAGGGTCAAATGACAATTTGGTGAGCAGTAAGATGTGTCCATAGGTACAACATATTTTTCTCGGTCAAACAAAGAGGTCAGGCAGTGGGGTAGACTAGTAAATCCTCATGTGGCCTATTCATACTTGCATAGTTACAACCCAAACAATAGGGATGGGATTCAGATGTTGCAAATGGAAGTACAACAATAGAATATGTGATAGGTGGTTTGCACAACATCATTTGATACAACTTACAGATCTAGAGGTTCCTATACCTAGATCACAGTAGGAGTTCATAAGGGAGGAGGAGATGGATGAGGGGAATCAGGATGATGAGGATGAGGATGAGGAAGATGAGGACGATGATGGAGATGAGGAGGATGATGAATATGAGGAGGACAAGAGTCTTGTGCACGTGTAGATTGATCAACCAAAGGATGATCCATTACAAGATGTACCTATTGGTGATGACATAGATCAAATCAGGGATCTAGGGACATACAAGGCCACGATGAGGAGTCAGTGAGATTTCATCGCACTTACAATGACATATATCTGACATTTAGATAGAGGGAGCAATTTAGGACTGAGTGAGATTAGTTCAACACTGAGAGATCTGGAGATATCCCAATTAGAGATATAGTTGGGAGTAGATAGAGATAGACATATAGTTGAGAGGGATAGATATATAGCAAAGATATCTAGTCTGATAGCTTCATGAGACAAAATGATATCCTAGGCTCAAACATCAAAGGAGGCCATGTGAGAGTTCATGAACTATATCAAAGATGTCAATTTTTGGGACTGAGTTAGCTCGCATGTTGGTAGATAAAGGAGAGAAGATGCATTAATGGAGGATGTTGTGTGAGGGTGTAGTTCCACCAGAGTAGAGAGTGCCATCCTATTAGTCACAGTCTAAGATAGAGAGAAGATCACGCTCCTAGAGGACATAGAGTAGCATGGGAGTGATTGGGAAAGGACAACCACCACAAAGAGGACCAAGGACAGGAGGAGCTTCACCCTTAGGGTAGGAAAAGGGCTAGGAGGACAAAGGGTGCACCCAGTGATAGACATATTTTCTCTTTTAATGTAGACATTTTTCTTATTATGTACTTAGTTTACAGACCATACTTGACACAAATAGTTTTATTTTTGTACTCTAATACTTTTTGATATATATATATATATATGATCAGGGATAACATTAAGAAACCACCCCCTGAGAAAAAGTGTAAAATCCTGGCGAATCAGACATTATTTTTGGGGGGGAATTTTCATATTGATGGCAAAAAGAATTTCAAACTAAGAAAAAAAAATTAATTTGTATTGGCGATTTTTTTAGGGTATGAAAATTCCATAAAATCCTGGTGAATAATTCATTATTGTGTGGAGAGAATATATAATGTAGGAGGCAAATGTTTTTCATTTAAAGGAAAAAATATATGTGTATGGGCGAAAAGTTATACTCCAAAGGAAAAATTAATTAAGTGTATTGGCGATTTTTATCTACCATTTGAAAATTATATTTTATTGGCTAATATTTCGTTATTTATTAAAAAATAAATATTTTATTGGTGATTTCATAAATTCATTGCCATTTTCTTTATCTATTAATAGCCATTTTTGTTATCTAATTAATGAAACATCACGTCGAGTCTAGACTTTGCATAATGTATCGATAAGAGCGACCTCATTGAAACATCACATGTACCTAAAATCCATCAATGATTTAAAATCGTTTGATGATCATACATCAATGGATGAAGTTTTATTTTAGCTCAAATTTTTGAAAAGAATGTAGTTCTCTAGAAAGTCCTTAGAATGGAATTGGAGACAGTAGACATGTATCAAATCTTATCCTAATCGAGTATCAACATTTATTAATGTCTTGTCACTAACATTCTCTAACTACGATCCACTCAGCACGCATGACTTCCAATCTGGTAATTGGTAGTGGTTTATAGTAGAATGAACTCAACAATGCAAACAGATAGAGATGAATTTAGAATAATATTATAACACTTTAAAAATATGATTTCACCTTTAGGTCACTAGTAATCGCCAATGCAGTCAACAACAATGGTTGTTCCTGGTCTGAAACTTTGATATTGATCCAAATTGAGAGCCTAGAAGCGACCAAATTGTGTAGAGATAGATTTGATATTTGAATGTATTTATACCAATCCTTATTTGGTGAATTTGGCAAGAATTTTATATGGTATAAAAATATTTGGTGAATTTCTCTTAACTATAACACATCCTATGTAATTTTCAAGGTGGTTATGGGTTGTCCAATTAATTGGCAAATATAATAGAGTTGGCAAAAATTAGGGTGAATGGAGACACACGTCCGTAAAATGCTAGGTGAACTGGGTCCTCCTGGAAAATAAATCTTTATATGGCTATTGGTGAATTATGGTCATCTATTTAGGCAACCTCGGAGACTGTAGGTGAAAAATTGAATTTATCATGTGGAAAACGTGGATTCTATTGGAAAAATATTTACATAGATACAATTAATTACATAAAAAAATGGGTGATTGGGTCATGCATTTGATGAATATTTATAAATTCCTAGCAATATGGCCACCCCCGGTCGGTACAATATATTCACCATTTTTCAGGTCGCTGATGTGAAATATTTGCCACTAAAGTAATCTCTAGATATGATATGTAGCGATGTTTATGATATGTATTTTAGCTCATTTAATATGATGTCATGCATGAATTGTTAGACAGTTCAAATAATTGGAAGACAACTGAGAGGGGGGGTGAATTAGTTATCACCAAATTACCAAAACCTTAAGCAATTAAAACTTTAATATCGAAACCCAAAAGATCAATACCGGAATGCATTAACCAATTACCGAAATAGCATATATACCAATTAAGCACAAGAAACAATTAGAGAATAAATACCATCCACATGACACTAAGATTTGTATGTGGAAAACCCGGTAAAGGAAAAAACCGTGATGAGAAGCCTACCCACAGTCAGATAATACTTCTGCAATAAGTATGTAATTATAAATTGAGGGGCCTATACTTGCAGGAAGGCCAACAACCTAGAGCACACTTCTGATTACAAAAAGGAGTCTCACTGACTACATAAAAATCCAAACTACAATCTGGAAGACAAAATGAACTACAATGATAGCATCTCCTATGCCTAAGTATAGTTTTGGTTAAGCTCAATACCAAAGGACTAAATCCTCTTATATAAACCCAACATGATCACCAATGATCGACCGAATCCTCTGCATGAATTATTATTACATTATTCACTCCTTACATATCCATACATGATCTACAATGAGATCTTACATCATATATACAAACTCTCAACCACAAACAATAAGGTTGGCCACCGAAAAATAAAGAAATTACATAATTACAAAACATGTCAGCCTGAAACCCAACAAATAATATCCAACCCATAAGACATCTCAAAAACACATCGAGAAGTCCAAACAACACATTACATTAAGCTGGTCCAAAACCTAGATAGACCCAAACCAAATTTAGGTCCACACATGCTAAAGAAATCATCCCAATCAGCCAAGTATCAAACACAATCACCATCAGTATCCTGAATCTCTACTAGAATCCGTACCAACACCACTTATGCATAATATCAAAAGATCTTCAACAAAGCTCTGTTGGTGAAACCCTCACTGGATCAACAAACCAAGCTTACTAGCATACAGGATAGCATTCAATCACCAAATCAAAACCAATTGACTGAACATGAATTTGAGTAGCATGACTATAAAATCTAAGCCAAAACATACCGGAGCATACCGGATCATCATGATCTAGCCAACCAGAAACCAAACATCCTACCGGGACCAGAAGGATATTGGTAAAACAGCCAAAAAAACTAGTGTTGACATCAATGCAACACAATCAATTCCTCCAAATGGTCAACATGAATATCTTATATACTCTTCATATGATGCAATAGATGAAAAATGCAACTGTTTTTGTTCTTGCTCTTTTATGTAATACAATGAGTGATGATTGTTGGCTTGATGATGATGATAGAGTTGTAATAGGTTGATTGATGATTTTATTTGTGTTTTCATTGATGGAAGCCATGTTTTATTATTCATCTAAGTCATTTAGACCAACTGGTAGAGCCTAACCAGTAGTGGAATCTGTCAGACAGCAAAACTGCTAAGTTGCAAGCAACCGGTAAACAGGAACAATCGCTTGATCATCAGACCAGTACGAACAATTGGACAAGAGTTAGACATTATGGTTTGGAATATAAGTTTATGACATTAGAATGAGTCTTTTATTGAAACCGCATTAGCAGATTCAGTGTATTAAGCAAATTATGATTGGAAGAATAGTTACAGTCAGGAAAAACAAAGAACCGGTAAAGCCGAGTTACTTTGATCGGTTACCGGTAGACTTTATGTTATGTTTTTTATTTATGTTTTGTTTGGTCAACATAAGTAAAGTTTAATGAGTGGGAAAATGTTAAAAATTACTAGATTCAATTAACCTAGGGAATTGTTCCAAGGGTCTTAGCTGACTTAACAGAGTCTTTATAAGGATATGAAAGTTGTATGATTTCATGGGATCAAGAGTGAGAATTTGATTGTGTGGTCGAAGGAGTTAGGGTTTGATGTTTATTAAGTGATAGAAGCAGAGAAGAAGCAAATATAATCAAGTATAGAGGTGCTATCTTCATATTAGTTGAACTTGTTGTCTCCCTAATAGTTGTAGCAAGAAAATATTCTAACAAGGTCACTCCTAACAGGGTGCAGTAGGATCCTAACAGGTCTAAAGGTGAAAATCCTCTAACAAGGTGATGCATTATTTTGTGTTTTGAAATCCCTTAACCGGGTAGCTCCTAACAGGCCTTATTGTATAGCTCTTAACCGGGCTAAAACACTCTTAATCAGGTGTGCCCCTAACAGGGTATTGTATGACCTTAACCGATCAGATCTCTATACTGCAAATAGTTGATCTTTGTGGGTATTAATTCCCACCATGGTTTTTCCCATTTGGGTTTCCACGTGAAAATCATTGTGTTATAGTTTGCATGCTTTGTTGGGTGTTTTCTTATGTGGTTATATTTGTTGCATGCATATTGATTTTCAAGTTGGTGAAAGGTTTTATCAGATCTATTAAGTTTTTGCTTGCACTAATTCACCCCCCCCTCTCAGTTCCTTATAAGTTTATCAATTGGTATCCAAGCCTAATTCCCTTAAGGCTTAACCTCTTGGGAAGGATCTCTAAGGCTAGCATGGGGGAAGGTTCAATGAGTTACAGAGAGATTTAAAATAGGCTTGTAGAATCTGAAGAAGCCTATGATGAACTAAAGATAAAGTACAAAGCTTCATGGGCTAAGAGAAAAGAGTTGGCTGAGCATTTGTTGGAACTCAGTGAAAGCAGTTCATCTGATGAAGAAAACATTGATGCCTTGTTTAATGAGGTAGAAAAGTTGAATGATGATAAGACAAATTTGAGGAGAGTGTTGGAAGCCCTAAACATCAGGATGAGTCAAGAGTTGGAAGCAAGGAGGACAGTTGAAGACAAAATAAGAGATTAGGAGCATGAGATCGTTAAGTTGAACTGAGAGATTGGTAACCTGCATGAACACATTTGTGAGGAAAAAGAGGAAATACAAGTTGATCTAGACATGGCTATGTCTCTTATAGAAAGTCTTATGAAGAAGAATGAGGAGCTTACCAAGGAGTCGGCTGATGCTAATGAGTTACTAGTTAAATTCAATAAGAGCATTGCTATGCTTCATGAGCAGTTTCAAACACAAAGGCAACAAGGAAATACACATGGCTTGGGATACACAACCTTTGAACAAGGAGGGCCATCCAATACCAAGAACACCATGCATGAATCCAAATCTACACCAAAGATCAAGAAGAACATTGGTAAGAGAACCTACAAACCAATATGTATTAACTATCATAAGGTAGGTCATATTGCAAATGTTTGTAGAAGTAGATCCAGTAATTTTGGTGGAAATAGACCTTTTGCATATGAAGGATATAAGCCTATTACTTTTCATGGATATTGCTTTAATTACAAGAAGTATGGGCATAGAGGTGTTGAGTGCAAGTCAAGAGTGAACAATCAGAGATCTTACATGAATCAGAGGTCTAATGGTGAATGGAAAAGATCTTACAATGACCGGAGAAACCCTACTTGGCAGAGACCTAATGTGAACCGGTCTCGTCCATATGAAATGGAGAATAGATGGAATGTGACATGTTCAATCTATCACAACTATGGTCATGTGGCTATGAATTTTTGAAGAAGAACTAGTAGAGACAATGTTGGACCCTGGAGAGCATCTAGAATGGCATGTTTCCATTGTCACAAACTGGGACACCTTGCAAAGTTTTGCAGAGCTAGAATGAACCAACCGGTTAATCAGTTTGTTGACCTGAAAGGAAAGAAGAAGGTAGATGTGGAAGAAATCAGAAGAGAGATAAATAATACATGGAGGAAGAAAAGTGATGAGAAACCATCAGAAGACTCCAATCCTTCACCTAGTGTGGAGAATCCCTAACCGGTAAACTAAGCTATGATGAATCTTAGGGGGAGCACACTGACAGATCCATTTTCAGAACCCCTAAATGATGAGCGGTAATTCAAATATACATATTTTGATGCAATATGATATTATAAAGTGATTTTGAATTGATTTCATCTCAAATTGGTAAATTGAATGTGATATATGAACCAGTAGTGAGTTTTAAGGTTGAACACTGATTGGGGTATGTTCAACCGGTTTAACATTAAATGCAGTTGGCAAAAGGAAAATAAAAAGGTGTTTTACAGTTTCATTTCTCACCTAGCATTTTTGTGAGCACATTTGAGAGTGACAGAAGCAAAGAAAAGCATTTTATTGCTTCTTTGGCAAACTTAATAGCGGATTTAGAATATTTGTGGAGAAGTGAATCGGTGAAAGTGTATTCTGACCAAAAACCCTAGCTACGAAGAATTTCAAAGGTATTTATCTGAGAATCTGATTTTGTATTTTAATTTTCACTATGGATACACCACAAATTGTTGATGTTACTGAAAGGCCTTGACTGGAGTTTAAGAGACATCCTTATAAGTCAAAGAAGACAAATCCAGCTGGAGCCCTATCCAGCGTACCCTATGGTGCTTTGCATGTTGAAGATAATAGATCATACATTCATTGCAAACTAGAGGATTTGGGAACTTTTGCAATCTTTAATCAATATCAAATACTATGTGATGAACAAGGAGTGATAAAGGATCAATTCAGAAGGGTTATCGATAAAGGTTTTCACCATGCCATGAACTTTTAGATGATTTTGAAGAAGAGCATTTGAGATATGTTTTGAGCAAGATTCATGATCAGTTTATGTGGTTAGATCGACCACACAAGATCACAAAGGAGGCTATCCATGTTGTCACTAGATTATGGGCAACCGGTGAAGATCGTGTTCTTAGATCAATCCCAAAGGATGAGGTGATCCGATTGACAAAGTCTAAGTAGGATGGTCATGCTATGATGGTAAATGAGATTGAAGATCCAGAGGTAAAGTTTTCATCCATGGTCATCGATTACAGAGTTTATCATTTGAGCTGAATGAATAGCATTCTCAGAGCTTCTATCCACACAGCTTACTCAGTGTTGAAGGAGAATGTTGATTATGTTCTAGCAGAAGCCTTGAGAGCACAACTGGTATTTAATCTTGAATCAATCAAGAAGGACAAGCTTCAGAAGTTAAAATTTGGTTAGTTGATTATTGGATTGCTTTTCTATTTCCAAAATTTCTTTCCTGGTATAGGTGAAATCCAATGGTCTGTGGATACACCGACAATGTTGCAAATTAAGAACAATATTGAAGTGCTTGGGAATGAGTTTACAAAGACAATCTAGGGATATTTCAAAGATTTTTAGAAGAGAATGTATAACAGAGAAAGGATACCAGAGCATATTGTAAAAAGGTATGAAGATTCTATCTGCTTTATGGTTGATACAGATACTTGTCAAACGGAGGCTACAGACCCAAGAACTTCATGGGTTATTCCTATGGGGTATGAGGTAAGAGAATACATCTTGACTATTTATGTTGATCACCTCCTATCCAAACCAGTAGATCCTAGTGTAACTAGGTTTGGAACTTTTAAAGAGAAATCAATAGAGGTACATTATGAGTTGGCAAAACCGGTAATAGCTAAAAAGGTCAAAAATGAAGCTGAGCAATTTGTTGTGGAACAAGGCTTCACAAAGGAAATGATTGTTGAAGCTAGAACCAGATTTGAAGATGGAAAGGTTGGAACATCTAGTGCACCTACTGGTAGACAAACCAGAAGTGCAGTTGTTAAGGAGAAGCCACCTCCTCCTCCAAGGATACAAATCAGAAGAAAAACTAAGGAGATTGCATCGGAAGCACCTAAAGCTACAGGGAAAAGGAAGAAAGAACAAGCCCAAAGATTTTATAAGGCTATTGTAGAAGAAGAGGCAGATGAAACTAAATCAGAAGGAGGAAGAAAGAACTGAGAGCAAGTGGTAAGAAAACTAAAGTGGTTGGTGCACCTATTATTAAAACAGTTAAACCACGGGTAACTAAAGCCACTATACTTGAGAAATTGTTGGAGAACATAAGGAATTGTGGTATATTGGTTGGTGTGCACAAGAATTATAATCATTTTGATGAGGAAGAGCAAAAATAGATTGAAGATTTAGTTTTTTGTTACATGAATCATTATAGAAAAACATTGATTGAATTAGAAGGGTAGATACTTGATTATTTGTATAATAAATTAGAAGCAAGATGGAAGACTTCTATTAGGTAGGACAAAGAAATAATTAAGTATATACTGATGCATTTGTAACTGGAGACATATAAGGAAGAAGTGTAGGAAATTCTTTCAAGATCAAAACCATTATTTAGGACCAAGAAGAGGTTGACTAGATTGCTTGTTGGTGAGTCCCAGTCGGTTCAAGTTGAGACTGAGGAGATTCTAAAGATGTTTTTAGGACTGGAGAAAGAGGAACCAAGACAAATTGAATCATCTGAGGAAGAAGATATTACTGAGGCACCGGTAACTGAAGGAGAACTACCGGATGTATTTGAGATTGATGAGATATTTACTCAGATGTTGAAAGAACCGGAAGGCAGTGGTACATCAATGCCTAATATTCCTACTATCACAGTAGAAGAACCAGTGTTACCAAAAGATATTCCAACTAGTAAAGGTGAAGAGAAGAAAGATACAAAAGTGAATGCACAAGATGATGATGTGAAAATCACTGAGCCCCCAGAGAAGGAAGAAATGCAAAAAAAACATATAAGAATGAACAAATTGATGTTGAGCAAACTGTAAAGTCACTAGAGAAGGCCGATGAGAAGCAGAAAGAAAAAGAGATGCCATAAGAAGAATAAGAGAAGAAAGGGACCTACTGGTCACTTACTTCTAAGAATATTGTTGATGACGATGAAGATGATGATACAGTATCTATCCAAGGACTGATAAAGATGCATATGTTGAGTCCTACTGAGCTGATGGAGATTGCATATGCTATGCAATCTAAGGCAAAGAAGAATATGATTAGAGATCAAAGGAGAGAAGCACAAACTATATAGACTATTGTTGAGACATTTTCTAGTCTGTTACTGGAGAATGAGATTGATAGTCTCTCAACCCCTATTGAGAAACTGGACCACTTGGTCACATCTACAGAGGAGAAAATGAAGAGTCTTGTAGAAGCTGCTTTATATAATGTTGAGCAAGAATATGAGAAGAAAATAATTGAGCAATTGATCAATAAAATTGATAGAGATAGAATAGGTCTTACTGTAAATATGGAGCAGATCAAAGAAGCATTGAAGATCAAAGGTAAAATTATGTCTACAATTTGCAAATTTTCATTATTTCCTGATGATATTAATAATAAGAGGAAGGAAGAGCAGCAAGAGCTAAAGAATTTGAGTGAATCATTTGATCCTCTAAATGATTCAGTCATAATTTTTGGTAGAGTAGTTATAAGTATAAAACAGAAGCTTAAGGAATATGAGGCAGAATAAGTTAACAAGACTACATCATTATAGGAGTTACAGATTCACCTAGTCCCTAAGATACAAATTTTGCAGAGAGGTTACAAGGAGATAGAGGAAATTTTTCTTACATCGGAGATGAGTACACTTGATGCTATAGAAGATCTTGCATACCAGATCTGAACACACATTGAGATTACATCTACTCTTTTGGAGACATGGGAGAATGATCTGAAAGTCTTGAAGACTAATTTTGCTGACATTTTTCTCAATATTTAAATGTAATGACCTCCTATACTTTTGGTAATGCAAATTTTGGTGTGTTGTAATGTATTTGCTTACCTTTATCATTGTTGTCAACAGGGCAATAGTATAAGTCAGTCAAAAAATTTTAATAGCATGTAATTGCTAAGGGGGAGTTTTGTAGTTGAATCATGACTCAACTCAACTCATCATGTCTATTGTCATGTCATGATTTTGTAATGTGACACTTAGACAAAAAAGTTTCCTAAGTGTTGCCATCAATGCCAAAGGGGGAGATTGTTGTCTTGATGATGATGATAGAGTTGTAATAGGTTGATTGATGACTTTATTTGTGTTGTCATTGATGGAAACCATGTTTTTTTAGCTGTCTAAGTCATTTAGACCAACCAGTAGAGCCTAACCGATAGTGGAATCTCTCAGATAGCAAAAATGCTAAGTTGCAAGCAACTGGTAAATAGGATTAATCGCTTGATCATCAGACAGGTACAGACAATTGGAGAAGAGTTAGACGTTGTAGTTTGGAACATATGTTTATGACATTAGTTTGTCTTTGATTAAAACCACATCAGCAGATTCAGTGTATTGAGCAATTTATGATCGAAATAACAGTTACAGTGGGGAAAAACAAAGAACCGGTAAAAAAGAGTTACTTTGATCGGTTACCGATAGACCTTTTTTTTTAGTTATGTTTTATTTGGCCAACATAAGTAAAGTGTAATGAGCGGAAAAATATTAAAAATGACTAGATTCAATGAACCTAGGGAATTAGTCCAAGGTTCTTAGCCAACTTAATAGAGTCTTTTTAAGGAGATGAAAGTTGTATGATCTCATGGGATCAAGAGTGAGAATTTGATTGTGTGGTTGAAGAAGGAGTTAGGGTTTGATGTTTAGTTGGTTATAGAAGCAGAGAAAAAGTGGATCTAATAAGGCACAAAGGTGCTAACTTCAGATTAGTTGAACTTGTTGTCTCCCTAACAGTTGCAGCAAGAAAATCCTCTAACAAGGTCACTCCTAACAGGGTGTGGTAGGATCCTAATAGGTCCAAAGGTGAAAATCCTCTAACAAGGTGACACATTAGCTTGTGTTTTGAAATCCCTTAACTAGGTAGCTCCTAATAGGGTTGGGTCCTAATAGGCCTTATTGTATAGCTCTTAACCAAGCTAAAACACTCTTAACCGGGTGTGCCTCTAACAGGGTGTTGTATGATCTTAACCGGTCAGATCTCTATACTATAGATACTTGATCTTTGTGGGTATTAATTCCCACTGTGGTTTTTCCCATTTGGGTTTCCACGTGAAAATCATTGTGTTATGGTTTACATGCTTTGTTGAGTGTTTTCTTATATGGTTATATTTCTTGCATGCATATTGATTTTCAAGATGGTGAAAGGTGTTATCCGATCTATTAAGTTTTTGCTTGCAGTGATTTACCACCCCCCCCCCCCCCCCCACTCTCAGTGCCTTATAAGTTTATCAATGATAATATGCAAATATTTTGTTTTTTATATGTGATATGGTGAATGATTGTGATATGAAAACGTACTAATCAATGAATGCAGGATGTGGATTGTTTTTTGTATACCAAAGTACTAGACCAAACTGACTATAATGACTAACAGAAGAATTGTTAGTAAGAGGAAATTAGACAAAGAGAGATGAAGAAAAACTTTCTTTCACAAATGTGAAAAGTAGGTGAGAACCTTTATTTGATATGGCAAAATGGATGCGACACAAAATGGAAATGAAGGCCAAGGCGATAATGCAATCCCTTTGAGTAAAATAGACACGTTGTAGACAAGGAATGATTGCAAAATAAAAATTAAAAAAAAATGATCACATGAGGCATCTCGGCCACTCTAAATCACTCAGTGACATCATCGAGTAACGTAGGAACATAATCAAAGATAAATTAACAAAAGATAAGAGTCAAACAACCATTCTGATCTTGTTGTCAAAAGTGATAATGTTGTGATGATAGGATGATCGTGCTATCTAGTTTCAAGGGATGCAGTACCTCATCCAAGATAGGACACAGTCTAGTTTTGAGTATACCACACCCTATATAAGACCTATGATAATGTTGACAAAGAACTGATGATGCTAATGTTGTTTGATTGATATGACAATTTCGATCAGTTTGAATGCTTGATTCGTTGAATAGTTTATCTATGAATGTGTGATTTTTTTGGCGCAGTATTTATCATGTTTTCCATTGGACGTTTGCTCAAAAGTATGTCTATGTACAAAAGGGAGTTTATTAATGATATAAAATGAAAGCGATTGTTTTTGGATTTTGATTGTTTTCCAATTTTGAGGGTTTTTGAACTCTTTGATTTTTTTGTAATTTTTTTAGGACATTTTATAATGTTTTTGGATTATTTTAGGATATTTTATGAATGTTTAATGCTTTTTTTCAAGATCGTATTCACTTTTTAGTGATTTTTTTAGGACATTATATGCTTTTTAATGACTTTTTTAGGACATTATTTGATTTTTATTGATTTTTTCTGGACTTTATTTGATTTTTAGTTATTGTTTTGGGACTTTATGCTATATACATGTCATAGCTTCTGAGTTGTTCACAAGGATAACTCCATCAATTTATCATGACAAGGGATTTGCCCCCAATTGTTAGCAAGGCAAGGAATATGATGAATGGATAAATAAGCTTGTTGAAATATTGGTGGATAAGAGGGAAGACAAAAAGCCATTTGTTATGGAGAGAGAAAATTCAATTTCCAAGGGCTATCACGCAATGGGATAAGGGATTGTATATGACAATGTAAAGCAATGGGATGGAATGAGGAATATGTCAAGAGGTTTTTGAAACCATCTTTTTAATTCTACATCCTTATGTCAAATCAAGATCAAGGGATGAAAAAGAGTGTATGGACAGTGATAGGATATGAATAGGATAAGAAAGATCAAAAATGGATAAGGGATATGGATTGAAGGTTGCAATAGGCTAATAGATAGTGACATAAAGTTGTAATAAGCCAAGGAATATGGAGGAAAGGTTATAATAAGCCAATGGATAAAGACCAAAAGTTGTGATAGACTAAAAGCTACAAACAAGATGCATGAAATTCATAAAATTCCTCAGCCTTGTCAAGATCAAAGGTGTAAAAGGTAATATGGACATGAGGGACTATAGGGTAATGGAGGGTAATAGGGTATGATAGAATTAGTGTAAATGAAACCTGCCCCCAAGTATGGTATGCAAGAAGTTCATAGATTACACATGATGCCTGTTTGCTAGGTTTTCATCATGGTACTTATCCAAGGTGCTTGTTTGCCAGGTTTTCACCAGTGGATGAATTATTTTTTCTTTACCTTTTTTTTTCACACAAGGTGGCGCATGTTTGCTAGGTTTTCATCAAGGTGATGATTTTTTTGCTTTTTTCATTTTTTTTTTATTTTGACTTTTTAGTAGAAAATGGACATATGACAGTGGATGGGAAAAGGACTCAAGCATCTTGTTGTTTGGATAGTAGCCTTAAAAAAAATTGACCATGACTATTAAATGTATGCTTAAAGATGTTGGCAAGATAATGCCATGGAAACGAAATGGGACTATGGCAAGGATTTATGCAAAAGATTGGATTAGTGGGACCAAAGGATGGAAAATATGCATTGGGCAATGGATAGGGTGTTGGAAGAATTGTGCTTGAGAAAATGGAAATGCTGGCTTAATCAGGACTAGAGCCAGACAAGGCAACGTGGTACTTTTAATCATTATTTCTAATGCCCCTTCCACCTTTTTTGATGCAGGGTTTTATCGAAGATAATGAGCATTTATATAGGTGTCTTATCATTATTATCTGGCATGGATTATGGGTGTTCTTACAAAGTACCCACAGAAACCAGAGGAGAGGTTATCAAGATGAGAGAAGGAATTGCAAGGAAGGTGCTGGAAAAATGGGAGGTAACAAGAAAAGATTCGAACCTACTTCCTGCTCTGACTGGAGAAAGAACAAAGAAGTTTTGGATATCCTTCAGTAGGGGGGTCTAAATGTTTTCATGGAGTGGCTAAGTGGGAAAGACCCGACAATCTCTAGCTATTTCATCAAGAACTGGAAAAATGGCAAAATCCTTATCGGATCCCAAATGATGAATGTTGATGAAGAGGTCATTGCCGAGGCCACGGGGATGACTACTGAGGGAATGAAATTTTACAAGGACCAAGGCATATTAGATAAAGTAGCACATAAGTTTCTTGTCACGGACAAAGAGAGGAGAAAGATGATTAAAATCCACAACTCCTACCATGCTTCGAAGAGAATTTGCAGGCCATGGAGGTTTGTTTTATTCGCTTCTATTGCATACATTACCTTAGATGGTAGGTTTACCAGAGCCTACAGGCATCACTTTGTTTTGCTCAACCATTTCTATCATGGGGAAAAGGTGAGCCTACCCTATTACCTAGCATGCTCAATGGATCATACTATAAAGGAGGTTCAAAAGGACCCTAAAGGTGACCATGCCCTCCACCAGGGGCTTATGGTCTTGGTTTATAAAATGCTTAAGGGGAAGTGCATTGAAAAGTCTATTAAAGGCAAAGATGCAAGAGATGAGACAATGGAGAGTGAAGCTAGCAGATTTAACTTTGAATCGGAGACCGAGGGAGAATCCGAAGAAACTAGCAAAAAAGAGAGGAATAGGGCCAAGAAGAGAAGGATTATTGTGGAATCAGAAATGTCGGATTCTGAAACCGAATCCTTTGAGAAAAAATTTGTTAAAAAAAAGAAAGGGAAAGATACTAGAAAGTAGACTCAGAGGAAGAATACTAAAAAGGGTAACAATTCAGACATCAACCACATTCTGGTTAATTCTAAGGAAGAGGCTAAAGAAAAAAAGAAGGTTGAGGGCTAGGATAAAGAAGGGGAGGGTAACTTGGTGATGGGCAATATTGAGGTCATGAATACAAGTCTGCAAAAGGAGGATAAAGGGGATAAAAGTGGCAGTGGTGACAATGATACTGTTAAAGCCTTTTGTGAGACCATCGCTACCATGGTGAAGGATATCAATAGTTTGAAAATAGATACGCAGGATATTACAAGAGTTACAGTTGGTGATAAGCCCCTGGCTGAACATGTTAAAGAATTGGTTGTCGTTCTGCATAATGTGGAAGCTATTGAATGTATGGTTGAAAAAATCATAGCTATGGAAAAAAAAAGGTCAATAAGATGGGAGATAGAAAGGAAATGGAAAATAAAATGAATGACTTTGGCAGCAAAATTTCCAAATCCTCAAATCGTCGGTGGATAATATGAACATCCTTATCAACAGGTTTGAGAACAATGCTGAGAAGGATGGTGATAAAGAGAAGCTAGACAAGAAGGGTCATGAAAGGAGGACTAGAGCTAACACAAAGATCAAGGGTGACATCAAAGGTCGTGAGCTAGAGGAACTGAAGACCTCAACGAACAACATGAAATAAATGGTTGTTCATGCTGAGGAAATTATGAATAGTATTTAGGTCTCTATTGGTGTCCTAGGTTTTGTCTTTTTGATTTCTCTGTGCTTTCCTTTTGCTGTTTGTTCCAGGTTTTTAATGATATGTTATGTTAGTTGACCCCTTTCGGTGGGATCATTTTGTCTTTTTGAAGTGATTAGGCACTTTTTTCTAGCAGTTTTATTGTCCTGGCTTATACAAGGTTCGGGTACCTTTCAAATACCTGCTTTTACTTAATCAAAACATTAGCACACACCTTAAGGGGTGGTGGAATGATGGAGGGAAAATGGATCTCAGATTTTAAGATTTGGATGGAGGAAAGGCTAGGAAATTTAGGACATAATGACCCAAAATGGATGAAGGAGGTGATGGAGGAATATATTTGAAAGGTTTGGATGGAGGAATAGTAATTTTGGATGTTGATTTTTATGCTTCTTTGTGTGGTTCTATGAGCTGCTTGGGAATCCACATTGTTTTTTATTTTTCATTATTTTGTGCTTCCTTGGAACGCATTGCTTACACAAGTTCCTTAGGAACCCATATAGCTTTTGACTTTTATTTTTGAGTAATTGGCCTTTGTGGCCTTTTGGATTTTTCTTTTCCTTTTTGGATCATATTTTTCTTTGTTTTGACATGTAGATTATATTGGACATGTTGATCCTTGATTGTATGTGTATTGCTGGACTTATGAAATTTATGTTTGGCATCCAAATTTCTTGGAGGGGGAAAGGAATGTATGGATGGAAAGGAATAAAACGAAGGTCATTCAAATGGATGGGAGGTGCTCGAATATGTTTGTTGATCCTATATAGTGGGTGGAGGGATATAAGGACTTAAAATAGATGAAAGGGATGAAGGGGAAGGCATACATTTGGATTTAGGCTTGGTAGGGATACCAACATCTTGAGGAATGTCACTAAGGGCATGACCATTAAGATATTCTTTGATATGGTGGGGTTATTTCTTGTAAAGGTCTACCCCTTTGCCTTTTTAAATTTTTTGACCCGTAGGATACTCTTTACTTCAAAAAGAAGACACAAGTCCATTATGATGTGGACATGATATGATGGAAATGATGGGATCATGAAGTGGGTCAAACTAGACCAAAGTGGAGGGACCCAATGTGCATGTAGGGGATTCATGAACATCTTGCACCAACATGTTAGAATCATGAGGGGGATCAAGATCAATGACAGGCTCTTCATGAGACAGAGTGGGAGGAATAATGGGATCATCAAAATAAATGAGATCTTGGAGCGTATATGGAGTATTAGGACATGGAGATGAAGGAACAAAGGGATCTTGTGGAGGATCTAAAGGGATGATTTGATCTTCACAAGGGAGAAAATCATTGGATTCCTCTTTAAAGGTACTCTACTCTTAGATCTCGAAGGGATATCTTGACCTTTCTCAAAGAGTAGAATGTTAATGGGATTTAGAAGGACATTTTGTTTATGAAATGGAAGGGGATCATTTGGGATAGGATAGACTAAGATATCTTGATATTTCTTAGGGATTGAAGTGTCAATGAGTCTAAAAAAAGGTGTTGTGTTCTAGGATAGAATGGACAAGGATAGGGGGATCATCATGAGTGTTTGGGAAGATGGGATCCTAGTCAACAATTGGATGTGATTGTTCATTCTTGGTATCTTGATCTTGATTTGTTTTAGGACTCATTTCTTCATGCTCTAAATTACCCTCTTGACATGGGGCTGGACTTTGGATATACTCAAGGGATTTTGGCAAGGAATCAATGCTTTGATATGAGGGAGATGGACTTTGAATTGGATCCTTTGAAATAGTTTTGATGGGAAATGAAGCACATGGTAGAATTGGGTCTATCATTTCTAAAGCATGTTAGGGACATGCATTATGAATTATATTAGCTTGGAAATCTATTGTGGATAGGCCTTGGGGGATTTCATCCTTGGGTGTATTGTTTGATGAGGATGATATGAAAGGTTCTTGTGAAACTTCAAAATGTGTAGGAATAGAGGCCACTAGAGAGTCAATTTGTTTATGAGGGGATGAGTTGTTCCTAGACATGGGTATATGATTTTGATCTTTCTCAAAAGAATCGCTCAGGATCCTCTTTAGGAGATTTTTGGAAGAGATTTCTTGGGAGAATATTTGAATCATTGTGAGGTTTCACCATGGTTGGTCTTGGATTTTGGACTTATTTGAAAGGGATTTGCTTTTAGTTTGGTATTACATTTTGATTTTGGATTGGGTATTGGTTGAATGGGATTGGATTTAGGAATTGGTTGAATTGGTATGACATGTTTTAAATTTTCCCTAGTGTGAGTTGCAACGTTTGTTTTTGAATTTCTAGTTGTAGTTGTTGATACCGATTTGTTGAATGAATTTGTTTTTGATACTCCACAGTTGGTTGAACTAATTGTTGGCATTATGTGGCTGGTTGAAAATACTGTTGAAATTGCACCATTGCTTGTGTTGGATGGATATGTTAAACCATTGGTTGGATATGTTGGACCATTGGCTAGATATGTTGGACCATTGGTTGTGTTAGGTTGACCTGCAACTATGTCAAATTGAATAATTTGATTCAAGGTTTGATTAAATGGAGTTTGATCAAATGAGGTTTGACTTGAGATTTGGTCGAACGAGGTTTGAATTGGGATATGATCAAATGAACCTTGATTTAGGACTTGGTTAAAGTTTGTGCTCGTTGCTTGAAATTGTTTCATCATGTCTATTTGTGAGATGAGAGATGGTATGTTTGATTGTGCGATGAGCACTTGTATGTCAACTAGCTCAAAGTTTGCGTTTGGACCTTGAAATTTTTCAAATAGTTTGGACATCTGGGATCTAGTCTTTTCACTATTTTTCACTTTTTGTTCTAAGATCTTTTTTTCTCAAGCTACTTTCTCCTCTAGTTTTCGTATTTGGAAACTTGTTTCATCATAAAAAGTTTGATCCAAGTTTTGAGATGTTTATAAACTGGGCTGACATGATTGATTGTTCAATTTTGATGATATGGTCTCATAAGACAATTGGGATCTCATTTTAATAGGCATGCCACTATGCAATGCAACTAATGGAATTAAAAAATGCAACCTAAAAGGATGGTAATGGAGCTTGTGTTTTTGGTCTGTTGAGTTTTTGGAATGATAATGAAATGCAACTAGTGCAACCTTAAAAGGTGATCATGCAATCTAGGACAAGAATGCAATCTATGTTTTTGGACTTTTCAAGATTTGGACAAACTTTTGGAATACAAACCTAAAGATGCAACCTTGGGAAATTGAAATGGAGCCAAGACCTTAATTGAAAAAGGACAAAGGACCAAATGGAAATGTCTCACCTATTTCTTGGATAACAAGGTAGGTTAAAGTCAACACCCCCTAACAAAAACTTAGGGTATGATATAAAGTTTTGATTTTTCAAGTTTGGCAAAACCTAGTTTTGAAGCTATATGCAAAAAGGCAATGATAATGAATACGATATGGTCTCAATATATGATATTATCTAAGGATATGATATGGTCTAAGGATGTGATATGATATGACAAAATCAAGCTAAGAAAAGACTAGGGTTTGTGACAATGCAATGATAAATTCCAATGTAATAAGGACATGTGATGACCAATGACTTGGAATATGTGAAATGCAACCTAAGAAAAGACCTAATTTTGGGGTAATGATGATAATTCAATGAATGATCAAGACCTAGGAAAATGATTTTGAACCTAATGACAAAAGGGGATAATGACTATGTAATGGACTAAATGTTAAAAGCAATTAATATTTCCTAAAACCTAAGTTTGGACTATGCAAAACCTAACACTAAGTGACATGAATTTTCAAAACCAAGGTATCCACTTGTTTGAAAAGACATGTTATTGAGAACTTTTGAAGTTGGATGATAACTTGAAGTGTTTTGAGATAAGTTTTGACTTCATTTTAACTTTGTTTGCTTTGAGATAGGTTTTTGGACTTTGGAAACTTTGTTTTTTATAACCAAGGTTGTTTATTAATACTTGTTTATATGAAATTCATCTTGATGTGACCTTTGTTTTGAAATGATGTTTTTGATTTGTCAACAGACACGGAAGATAGAATGGGAATTTGAGTTTTTGCCAAAAATAAAAGCACATTCAATTACGGTGAGGACAATACTTATTGAATCCCCTTGCCTAGAATACCACATTCAATTGGATAGATAGAATATTTGTAGCACTAGCTCCCATCTACAACAGTTGCTTCTCAAGCATACCAAGCTTTGAATTTCTAAACACCTGAGGATCTCGAGAAATTTTCTCTCAAGTTGAAGGGTACATGATGGGTTTCTTTGGCATGCGCATATCACAATGCCTGAGTCAACAAGTATAAGGTAAGGATGCTAAAACAATGTCTTCTTTATCTTGAGAATCCATTTAGGTGGCCATACATGTAGCATTTCATTCTTATAAAAGATGCCTCCTAGCCCTTTCGGATTTTTATGTATCACATAGATACCAAGGGAGACTAGCGTCGACATGGTATATTAGAACCTATTGCCTACAAGTTTCCTCACAGATGAATTTATTTATAGTTTCTTGTAAGAGCTTGGTCTTAACCCATTACCACTTAGGTTGTTCCCTCTCACTTGGCCTTATGAGCTACTCAGGAGGTAGGCCCTCTACCTAAAAGGAAAATGAACGTCACTAACAATTTTCTTGTGCACCTAGGACCACAAAGGCAAAGGGGACAGGATAGTGTGTGTTAGTAGTGGGTCCACTCACATGTACAAATATGCCCAATCAAAAAAAATAGATGTTATTTTTAAACCCAAATCAAAATGTTATCTAACTTGAAAAAGAAGACACTCATGTTTCAAATTTCAAGTCTTTGGCAGCGTCCTGCATCAAATGTATTAGTAGTTTTGAGTTTTAGGTCTTCTCCTGATAGTCACCAAAGTGTTGCAAATATTATCAATAACACCAAAAGCATAAGACCTGATAATGAACTGAATTTGAGATGATTCAAAGCTGAACTCCATCAATATACCTCTCATTCTACCTCTAAAAGGGTGTAGAACAAAGAGACAAGGGCACAAAATGGAGGGTACCAGGGCACAAAACAAAGAGAAAAGAGCATAGGTTGAGATTACAAAGGTGAAAATTTGTATTGCATCTATAAAATCAATGATGAAAGTCAAACAAAGACCAATTATTCCAAATTGAAGTCACTATGACCATATAAATCCTAAATTTGATGTAAATGATCCCTTTTACCTCAAATTTCACTATGCTTGCAATGTATCACTCAAATTTCGAGCACTATATGATGAATCCATGCTTAATAAATTGATTGAAAACCATAAGCAATGCAAAGCTTCTATGTCCTTTCAAGTGAAATGTAGGACTTCCTTTCCTAGAAACCCTAATTGCCCTAATGTGAATATTTGTTGTTCATTCCCATCTTATTTAGACAATATAAGTTCATTTATCCTTTAGAACCCTAATTAGACTAATTGAAACCAAATTGAAACAAGTTTGAAAGAGTTTGACTTTAATTTTTAAAGCCCAAATTGAAATATTGTTGTTCTTTTTAGGCAATTTGCATGAAAATAAAATGATGAAGAGTTGTTGTTCATTAACCAAAACCTAATTAGGACTATCCAAGTTTATTTTAAGCCATCATCAAACATTGACAAGTCCTATTTTATCCCTACAATCATAAAAGAGTTATTTTATAAATTGAATCAACTGCAACAAGTGCACAAGTCAAAGGCATAAGGGCACAAGTCTAGCCCACAAGGGCACAGATATAGCCCATAAGGGCGCAAATATAACTCATAAGAGTGCAGATAATGTTATCCATTTGGTGGAATTGATTACGTGTTGCATTGATGTTTTTTCATTGATGTCAACACTAGTTGTTTGGATGCTTTACCAGCACCCTTCTGGTCCTGGTAGGTTAAGTGGTTTCTAGTTAACTTGGACCTAGTATGATCTGGTAGGCTCCGATATAATCTGGTGATGGAATTGTCTTATTCATGATACTTGAACTCATATTTGGTCAGTTGGTTTTGGTTTGGTGATTGGATGCTATCTGTGAGGCCTCACCTCGACTTAGTCTGACATTCAGTGGATTTTATATTTAGACTATTATGGATACTTTATTTTGATGCATTTTGAGACTTAGAACTTATATGATTTCAGGATTTGGATAACATTGCTATGTTTTGATGATTTACTTATATGCTTTATGAGATAGAACATTGCATGATTGTTAGATAGGATGATATTGCAATGATAGATGTTGTTATTTAATTTGCAAGACTTTGCTATGATAATAGAACTATGATGTATGGTTAAGTTTATGTGAATTGGGATGAAATTGTTTATGAGAATTTTTCTTGATAAAAGATGTATTTAATCTGTGCTGATGAAAATTGTATGCAAGTGATGATGTGTATTGTTATTCCTTTGAATTATATTATATGTGGATATTTGAAAGTACTAATGTGTTAAATGAGATGCGCAGGAAATTTACCATGTGACCATGGAAAATTACGGAGAACCAAACCTAGACTTATGTATGTTCGTAAGCCAGGGTTTGTCTACTTGGAGAGACAACACCCCGTTTGTGTTGTATTTTATTCGTAATAGTATATGCTGCATGAGTGTTAAGTGTTATTTAAATTTAATGTGTAAAAAACCACAAGAGACAATTCCATGTTTTAATTTGTAAAAGTGTTTTATTTGTGTCACTTGACACGTGTGGATTTAAATTTAAATGTTTTATTGTGTCTCTTGGTGGGAAAGTGTTTAACTATAGTTTTTCTTAAATAATATAATGTGTTGTCATAAATACTTTGGGAATATAATCTTTGGAGTGGTCAACATACGTTTGACCCGAAAATAAACTTCAGAGGGGTTTAAAATGGGTTAAATGAACACCTAGGGGTAGTTTAATAGGGTTTCCTATAGCCCATAAGGTATACCTAGGGGTTAGGGGTAATTTTAGGCAAGTTTCCACTTTTAAATGATCTTTTTGACGCTTTAAAAATTGGTTTTTTTGAGTTGTGCGAAAATTGAAAATTAGAAGTTTTAATCTAGTTGAGATTTTTCCTTTTGGAATGAGAGTCTTTTTGCATTATGCTTTTCTTTCCTTTTTGGTTTTTAGAAACTTGTGAGAACTCAGAGAATGAGCTTCTTAAGCAAGATTTTTGGGAATTGGAGGGTAATCACCCACTCTCCATTTTTGGAGACAAGAAAAATTTTGAAAAGAAAAAGAATAGTTTTGGAATAGAAAATTTAACTAAGGGTAGAAGAAAGAAGATTTGTGGATTGGGCAGCTCTTCCTCAAATATCAAAACCACCATTGGGCAGATTAAGGTTGGTTTGGTTATTCTTTAAAGTGGTTATTTTCTTCCATGTGTTTGAGTGTATGATTGGTGAAAGAAATCTGTGTTTTTGTATGTCTTGTTTTAGAATTTCTTCTGAAAATCTTGCTTTATATTTTGTTGTGTTTTGGGAGTTTTCTCAAGACCTCTTACTCTTGGGAGAGAAGAGGATCTTGTGGGTGGTAGCAGTGACAACCCTCGAGTGAGAGACTCTCGTTTGAGAGCGATCACAAGGGATCTTTGTGTGACCCTTGCTGCATGGCCTGTTTGTGCAATGGGGGTCATAAGGAGGGATATAAGGCTAGAATGCCTTTGGGGGGCATAAGGAATAAGGGGTTGAGATTCTTGATGTATTTATTGTGCCATGAGGTGGCTACTTGTTTTCCATACTTGCAATTCTCCTCAGGGTATTGGTCCACTACCACCCTTGAAAAGATCACCACCAAGGTGTGGTGCTGTGAAGCCAAGTTGGGAGTGTGTCTGAATATCTGTATGTATTTTGCCTTCTATGTGTTTGCCTGTTCGTTACCCATCTAGGTATTGGTTCTCTGAGCTCGGGGGTGGCTACCAGTTAGCCTAGGCTGGGAGGTGAGCACTCCGTGGTCATTTTGTGTTTTATTATGCAGGAAAGTCAGGAGAAGAGAATAGGAACTGTGAAAAGATGCAAAAGATTATTGTTGAAGATACTTAAATCCATTTGCAGTTATTTGTTTAAATTTGATAGTAGAAAAATACCCTCATTCGTTGAATGAGAGGCAAGTTGTAATTTTGAGATAAGACATGAGATAAAATTATGTAGATTATTAAAGTAACATCATGTGATATTTCTAGAATATCGATAGAGTTGTAAAAAGCCTGATATGTTTCTATTTCTATTCTGAAAAGTAAAGGGTTTGCTTTGATTTGCTTGCAAAAGCTTCTATTGTTATATGAAAAAAAAAAATCAGTTTTATTAAATCTGAGTTACCCTTTTTAGCTGAGAATCTATCTCCATTTTAATTATAGAAAATCAATGAATGTATTTATCATAGAAAAGTATATTGTATTTCTAATAGTATTTCCTAAATTATATTTCTAAATAGAGTTGATAAAAAGCTTAGCAATAGATTTACTTCATTCTTTTTATTAGCAAATAAAATAGAAAAAAAGAAATAAAAGAGGAGCCTGAGCTTACATGCCAAATTATATTTCTAAATTGTATTTCTAAATATCCGAACTTGTCCTTCTCAAGCAACTAGAAGGGTTTTTGGCCTCTAAAACAAGGTGTTTAGTAAGGATTTCTGTTAAGTGTTACTCCTTGATGTCACGCAAGCGTGATTGAGACATTAAGCCCATCAAGATACCAAACAAATGTAGTCACGCAAGCATGATTTAGACCAAGAGGCCCTACTTAGATGTTGATATGAGAAAGAGTTCAAGGGTCATCACTTCCCAAGTAACTGCAATTCCCATGTAATACTTCCTTCAAAGCTTTCGCTCATCGGGTATTTTTTTATAGTGAGTTAGAATGCCAAGGAATTCTAGCCATACTCACTTTGGGTCGTTCCCTTCTCACGATTATCACTTGCTTGCTAAAGCAAAGTGGTCGGGAAGGCAGGCCCTCTAATGGAGACAAACAATCAACAACACAAGCATGGTATCGAAGATCTGGATTTCTGATCACCCTTTGAAGGATGAGAGCATACTCTCCTACTCCAATGTCATACTTAACAAACAAAGCAAACAAGGGTTCATTTCCACCTATTTATAAATCACTAAGTGCCTAATTAAAAACTCAAACACACAATTTGGTTGTTTCTCCAAGGCAACTTGCAAAACCCAAGTTAGATGTTTGATTTGTTGTCTTTGACCATCGAATCTGCATAACACATGTTAGTAGTTTGATTTTTAGTCTTTGTCATGCGTATGCCAAGATCCTACACAAATAATCAGTACCAAAATCCAAAGCATAGAAAATAGAATGCAAAAACACCAAAGATTTCAAGTAAAAACTGCATTTTTCACCTTTGATCTGGACTTTACACAGGCGCAGAAGTCAGGACACAAGCGTAGGATGTCTAACACAAGCGCAGAATGTTTTAACACAGGTGCAAGATGTCTCAACACAGGCGCAGAATGCTTCACACAAGCACAGAAGTGTCCAGAATGCACTGCACGGCTCTTTTTTTGAGTTTTTGACCTACAAATCAGCATATAAGCACTCCAAAACACAGTAAGATGGTTAGAAGGTTAGTATTCACGTCGGGTTCACCAGTTAATGTAGCGTAGAAATTAGGAATCATCAAAACAAGTAGATCAATCAATCAAAACACAAGACATGCTAGCTCAATCAAAAGAACTCTCATTGAAATGAACCTAAATCCAAAGCACATTCAATAGAGGCACAAAAACAAAGCATTTAAAAGAAAATGTCATGCAAACCATATAACAATTCGGATGCTTCTTCCATGCGGCTCCATTGTTGTTCTTTCCTCTTCAATGGGTTTGTGGATCTCACCTACAAGTGCTTACACAATTGAAAGCAAAAAGCTCAAGAGTACTAGAAACGAAAATTCGGTAGTTTGATAGAAATTCGGGATTAGCTTTGATTGAAAATCATCCAATTTATAGAGAAATTGGATAAATGACAAGATTGGCATGATGCAATTCAAATGGAAATTGCAAATCAATATGACAAATTATGACAAATTATGCACTTTCCATGCACAATTTGATTGATTGACAATTTGATGACAAATTATGACACATTCTATGTCAAATTGATTGATTGTCAATTATGACAATTTATGACAAATTGAAATGTCATTCCCATAAAATTAGGAGATGAAATAGGAGGGAAAAGAAATTAGAAATTAAGAAAATAGGAAATTGAAATTGATGACAAATTAGGAATTAGAAATTGAAGGAAAATTAGAATTTAGTGAATTAATCAATAATTTTTCATTTATTAATTAATTCACTCACAAAGAGGAATAATTAGCCAATTAAATGAATATTTAATTGTAATGAGGAAACTTAGGATTAATAAATAATTTAGTAATCCTAAAGGAAGAAATGACACATTAGGTTAAATGAATAAATCATGAAACCCTAGAAGACAAATTAGAAATGCGAAAATGACAATTAGGTCTTGATTGAAGATAATTAACATCATGATTTTGAATTGATAAATGATCAATGCAACAAAATGATTTGATTGATAAATGCGCCAATTGACGAGGAACAATGACAAATTGATGCAAATTGACATAATTGAGACAGACAATGATCGATAGCGAAATAATCGCAAAATGACAAAATTGACAAGAGGACGAGGATCGATGATAAAATAGGTTGCAAGACGACAAGATTGGAAATGACCACGATCGATGACAAATCGATCGTAAAAATGACAAGATTGCACATGACAGAGATCGATGACAAATCAATCGTTAAAATGACAAGATTGAAGGATTGATGATACGATTGATAAGATTGATAGAAGGACAAAACCCTAGTTAGGATTGACGATGTCCAGAATGATAAGATTGAATACGCACATTGATGCGATAGGATAAGATTGATCAAAATCATGACCGGATAATGTTGTCGACAAGACCAAATTCGAGGATGAGATGATTGAAGAATGTAGAAGAATGACTTAATGTTCACAAATGATAAAGACCAAATGCAGGACGAGATGATTGAAGAATGTAGAAGAATGACTCAATGTTCACAAATGATAAAGATCAAGTGTGAATCATAGGAGAAATGTTAATGCGACGCAAAAACCTAAAATGAGGCAATGCGCAAATGTTAAAGTATGACCTCGAAAGCGTTGACCATTTTTAGGTGTCTACATTTTGCCCCTCTTTGAGACAATGCGATTTTAAGCGTTGTTTCAAAGAATAATAATGAAAATGCCCCAGACAATAATAATGACATATGCATGCCCCCTCGAGGAATTGGCCGGAAATAGGCAGAGAAGAGGCCAATTGATCGATAAAAATGATAGAAAAAGATAGGAGCAAACAGACTGACAAGACTGACTGAAGAAATGTTAGTAAGAAGAAATGAGATAGAGGATAGTTAGAGATGAAGAAAAACTTGCTTTCAGTAATGCACTTTGTAGGTGAGAACCTTTATTTTTATGTAGCAAAATGGATGCGTAGCATCATGGCATTGAAGGCCAGAGCTGAAATGCAACCCTTTTTGCAAAAGACAGACACATCACAGACAAACGACAATCACAATCAAAAAAAGAAAGAGACCATGAGCCATCCCGGTCACTCTAAATCACTCAGTGACATCATCGAGCAACATAGGAACATGATCGAAGATAAATCAAGAAAAAGATAAGATGCGCAAATTCAAACAAATGAAACAAACATCTTGATCTTCATTGTCAAAAGTTGAAAGTGCTGATAGGACGATCATGCTGTCTGGTTTCAGGAAATGCGGTACCCCGTCTAAGATAGGACACAGTCTGGTTTCGAGTATACCACACCCTGTATAAGACCCATGATAATAGGAACAAGGACAAATGATTTTGATGTTGATATTCAATTGATAAGACAATTTGGATCAGTTTGAATATTTGATTTTATTGAAAAGGTTCATCTATTTATGCATGATTTCATTAAAGCACGATGTTGGATTGCGAGTATGCTCAGTGATCTGTCGATGCATAAAGGGAATACTTTATTGCAAAATGTGTGTTTTTGTGTTTGTTTTCGAGTTTTACAATTTTTTTTGTGTTCATTTTTTTCAGGACTTTATATGATTTTTATGGATTTTTTCAGGACATTACTCGATTTTTAAACTTTTTTCAGGACATTTTTTTTTTAATTTTTTTTGGATTATTTCAGGACATTTTTTGATTTTTTTGGATTATTTCAGGACATTTTTTGATTTTTTATGAATTATTTCAGGACATTTTTTGGATTTTTTTGGATTATTTCAGGACATTTTTTGGATTTTTATGAATTATTTTAGGACATTTTTCAATTTTTATGAGATTTTTAGTTTTTTTGCCCCCAGTGTCTAGCAAGGAAAGGAATATGATAGGTGAATAAATAGGCTTGCTGAAATGTTGGTGGATAGAAGGAAGATAAAGGCCTTTTATTATAGAGACAATACGGATGCAAGTTTCAAGGGCTATGGTGTGATGGGACAAGAGACTGGATATGATAATGTAAAGCAGGAACATGGCATGAGGGACATGTCAAGAGGTTTTTGAAACCATGTTTAAATTTTGCATTTCACGTCCTTACGTCAGATCAAGATCAAGGAATGAAAAAGAGTGTATGGATAGTGATAAGATATGGATAGGATAAGCAAGACCAAGAATGGATAAGGGACATGGACTGAAGGTCGGGATTGGCTATGGGATAACGGTAGAAAGTTGCAATAAGCCAGGGAATATGGATGAAAGGTTGTAATAAGCAAATGGATAAAGACCAAAAGCTATGATGGACTAAAAGCTGCAAACAAGATGCATGATGCTCATGACGATCCTCAGCCTTGTCAAGATCAAAGGTGGAAAGAGAAACTGGACATGAGGGAGAATAGGATATGAAGGGTAATGACATGGTGTGATAGGATAATGAAGGGCAATAGGATATGAAGGAGGAAACCTACCCCCAAGTGTAGTGTGCAAGAAGTTCATAAATTACGCATGATGCCTGTTTGCCAGGTTTTCATCACGGTACTTGCCCAAGGCGCCTGTTTGCCAGGTTTTCAACAGTGGACGAATTATTTTTCTTTACTTTTTTTTTTCTTTTGTCTTTTTTTTTTTTTTTCACTTTTTTTTTCATTTTGACTTTTTCAATAGAAGATGGACACATGATAGGGGATGGAAGAAGGACTCAAGCATCTTTTTTTTTTTTTGGATAGTAGCCTTGAAATAAATGGACCATGACCTTTAAAAGTATGCTCAAAGACGTTGGTAGGATAAGGACATGGAAAATGAGATGAAACTAAGGCAAGGATTTATGCAAAGGATTGGACCGAAGGGATCGAAGGATGGAAAATATGAATTGGATAATAGGTAGGGTATTGGAATAATTGTGCTTGAGTGGATGGAAATGTTGGCAAGATCGACATTGGCACACACCTTGAGGGGTGATGGACTGATGAAGGAAAGACGTATTTTGGATATTGAGATTTTGATGAAGGAAAGGCTATGGATTTTGGGACATAAGGGCCCAAAATAGAAGAAGGAGGTGATGGAGGAATAGACTTGGAAGGTTTGGATGGAGGAATAGAAATTTTGGATGCCAAGTTGGATGTTTCTTTAGGCTTTTGTGCTTCAAGAAGCTTCTTAGGGATCCACATGGTTTTTGATTTTTCATGCTTTTGTGGTTCCTTGGAGTGCATTGCTTGCACAAGGGATTTAGGAACCCATATATATTTTGACTTTGCTTTATTTTGCTCAGTGGGCCTTTGTGGCCTTTTGGATATTTCTTTTTCTTTATAGATCATATTGTTCTTTGTTTTGACATGTCGATTATATTGGACATGTTGATCCTTGAATACATGTGGATTGCTAGACTTATGACTTTTATACTTGGCATCCAAATTGCTTGGAAGAGGGAATGAATGTCGGTGTGGAAAGGAATGATATGGAGGCCTGTGGGATTGATGGAAGGTTCTCCAAGATGTGTGCCTTTTCTGATGTTGCATAGGAGATGGAGGGATATAGGGACCTAGAATGGATGGAAGCGATGATGGGGAAGGTGGACATTTGGATTTTGACTTTGAAGGGATACCAACGCCTTGAGTGTGAGCTCTGTAGCCATGACCATTAGTATACTCTTTGATATGGAGGTGTTCTTTCTCATGAAGGTCTACCCCTTTGCCTTTATCAATATTTTGACTAATAGGATACTCTTTTCTTTGGGAAGAAGATGCGAGTCCATTATGAGGTGGATATGATATGAGAGAAATAATGAGATCCTGAAGTGGATCGGATTGCACCAAAGTGGAAGAACCCATTATGCATGTCGAGGGTTCATGAACATCTTGCACTGACACGTTAGAATCATGAGGGGTATCAGGATCATGAGGGGGACTAGGATTGTGTTGTGGACATGGTTCAATGACAGGCTCTTCAAGAGATGGAATGGGAGACATAATGGGATCATCACAAGAAATGTGATCTTGGAGTTTATATGTTGGATTAGGACGTGGAGATGGAGGAACAAGTGAATCTTGTGGAGGATCTAAAGGAATGATTTGATCTTGACAAGGAGGAAGATCATTGGAATCCTCTTTAAAGGTGCTTTTCTCTTGACTTTCAATGGGATCATCATAAAGGATGGAAGGGATATCTTGATCTTTCTTAGGAAGTGGAATGTCAATGGGATTTGAAAGGACATTGTGTTCATGAAATGGAAGGGGATCATTTGGGATTGGATGAACTGGGATATCGTGATCTTGCTCAGCGAATGGAGTGTCAATAGGACTTTGTATGGGATGGACAAGAATAGGGGAATCATCGTGAGTGTCTGGGAACATGGGATCTTGGTCAACAATTGGATGGGATGATAAGGTTTCAGGATCTTGATCTTGATCTATTTCAAGACATGTTTCTTCATGCTCTAAACTATCCTCTTGACATGAGGTTGGACTTTGGATATGCATGGAGGATTCTGACAAGGGATCAATGGTTTGGCATAAAGGAAATTCACTTTGAACATTTGTGATGGATTCTGGCAAGGAATCAATGCTTGAACATGAGAAAGAGGGACTTTGAATGGGATCCTCTAAAATAGGTAATGGCAATAAAGTGCATGGTGGCATTGGGTCTTGTATTTCTGAAACATGACAAGGATGTGCATCATGAATTGGATTATCATGGCAATCAATTATGGATAGCCCCTGGGTAATTGCATCCTTGGGTGTATTGTTTGATGAGGACAATATGGAAGGTTCTTTTGAAACTTCTAAAGGTGTAAGGATAGATGCCACTGGAGAGTCAATTTGCTTGCGAGGGGATGAGGCATTTCTAGACATAAGTGTATTATTTTGATCTTCCTCAAAGAACTCACTTGGTCGTTTCCTTAAGAACATTGCAATAAAGCCACCTTTCTTTCGAGGTTTTGACATGATTGGACCTGGAAGTTGAACTTGTTTTTGGTTTGATGTCATGTTTTGATGTTGAACTAAATGTTGATCAAATTGGTTTGACATGTTCAAAATTTGGCTTGGTGCATGTTGCAAGCTTTGTTTTTGAATTTGTGATTGTGGTTGTTCACATTGATATGTTGATTGAACTTGTTGATATCCCACCATTGGTTGAACCATTTGTTGACATTGTATTGTTGGTTGGACATATTGTTGAAATTCAACCATTGGTTGTGTTGGTTGCATATGTTGGACAATTGGTTGAACCATTGGTTGTGATGGTTGAAAATCAGATTGATAGTAAACACCACCTTGTTCTTGATGTGAAGGCACATAATGTTGTTGTTGATGTTGTCTCCTTTCTTGAAATTGTTTCATCATCTCTATTTGGGAGAGGAGAGCTGGTATGTCTGATCGTTCAAGAAGAGATCTTACATCAATTGGCTCAATATTTGGATTTCGACCTGGAAATTTTTGAAACACTTTAGACATTTGTGATCTAATTTTCTGAATGTTTTTCACTCTTTGTTCCAATATCTCATTTTCTTGAGCTAGTTTCTCCTCTAGTTTTTGTATTTGGAGACTTGTTTCATCATAAAAAGTTTGATCAATATTGCCTTGTTGTTGGGTTGGATAGAATTGTGATTGCATTGTCGGTTGATATGTCAAACTTTGTTGCATCATTGGTGCTTGGAACCTTGTTTCAATAGACATGTTACTTATGCAAATGCAATATTTTTGGAATTTTTAAAGGACAATATATGATATGCAACTAAATGCCAACTAAATATATGAAAATGCAATCTATGTTTTTGGTTGTTTTTGAAGATCTTGACAAACTTATGAATGCAAATCTAAAAGAGACCCTTAGGAAATTGAAATGATATCTAGACCTCAAAGGACAAAAGGACTTAATTTATAAAGGACAAGATGACAATGTCTCCCCTATGCGCTTGGATACTAAGCTAGGTTTGACGAAATGATATTGATGACAAAAGGACAAAAGATTTGATAAGGTCTAGACTTCTTAACAATGACTTAGGGTTTATCAAAGATTTGGACTACTCAAGTATGACAAGACCTAGCTTTGACACTATATGCAAAGGGACAATTAATATGCAAACGACCCTAATATGATATGATAATGACTCAAGCTTAATGAAGAGACTTAGGGTATGCAAATATAAATGTATAACAATGATATGACTTTAATGCAAGAGGACATATGCAAGTGGATGACTCTTATTAATATGCAAAAGGAGTATGACTTAGGTGAAACCTAACCTTAGTAATGACAAATGACTTTGCAAAATGCAACCTAGGATGAACCTAAATGTAAGTGACATGCATGTTAAGACAAGATTTTGAACAATGTTTGACAATCATGTTTGAAGGTGTCCTTTGAACCTTGTTGAACTTTTGTTGGATGAATGTCTCTTGTGTTTAATCTTGTTTTGATCAATGTGTTTTGCTTTTGAAATGGGATAACATTCAACTTTTGACAATCAAAGAATACAAGATGTTACAACTTAGACTCAAGACAATCATACTCATTTCCACATTCCTTAGGGTAGGCAAAGACATTAGGTACTTGAGAGGTAGACTCATTATGGGATTCAAGGAGAATACATAGATGCTTGACCCCACGGGCTCCCCTCCACGGCACTCACTTCTCAGGGCAGCCAAGCATCAGTCCCCATGGAAATCTCCCCATGGCAAACTTAGTATCTCTTCCAAGTATCCGAACTTGTCCTTCTCAAGCAACTAGAAGGGTTTTTGGCCTCTAAAACAAGGTGTTTAGTAAGGATTTCTGTTAAGTGTTACTCCTTGATGTCACGCAAGCGTGATTGAGACATTAAGCCCATCAAGATACCAAACAAATGTAGTCGCGCAAGCAATATTTAGACCAAGAGGCCCTACTTAGATGTTGATATGAGAAAGAGTTCAAGGGTCATCACTTCCCAAGTAACTGCAATTCCCATGTAATACTTCCTTCAAAGCTTTCGCTCATCGGGTATTTTTTTATAGTGAGTTAGAATGCCAAGGAATTCTAGCCATACTCACTTTGGGTCGTTCCCTTCTCACGATTATCACTTGCTTGCTAAAGCAAAGTGGTCGGGAAGGCAGGCCCTCTAATGGAGACAAACAATCAACAACACAAGCATGGTATCGAAGATCTGGATTTCTGATCACCCTTTGAAGGATGAGAGCATACTCTCCTACTCCAATGTCATACTTAACAAACAAAGCAAACAAGGGTTCATTTCCACCTATTTATAAATCACTAAGTGCCTAATTAAAAACTCAAACACACAATTTGGTTGTTTCTCCAAGGCAACTTGCAAAACCCAAGTTAGATGTTTGATTTGTTGTCTTTGACCATCGAATCTGCATAACACATGTTAGTAGTTTGATTTTTAGTCTTTGTCATGCGTATGCCAAAATCCTGCACAAATAATCAGTACCAAAATCCAAAGCATAGAAAATAGAATGCAAAAACACCAAAGATTTCAAGTAAAAACTGCATTTTTCACCTTTGATCTGGACTTTACACAGGCGCAGAAGTCAGGACACAAGCGCAGGATGTCTAACACAAGCGCAGAATGTTTTAACATAGGCGCAAGATGTCTCAACACAGGCGCAGAATGCTTCACACAAGCGCAGAAGTGTCCAGAATGCACTGCACGGCTCTTTTTTTGAGTTTTTGACCTGCAAATCAGCATATAAGCACTCCAAAACACAGTAAGATGGTTAGAAGGTTAGTATTCACGTCGGGTTCACCAGTTAATGTAGCGTAGAAATTAGGAATCATCAAAACAAGTAGATCAATCAATCAAAACACAAGACATGCTAGCTCAATCAAAAGAACTCTCATTGAAATGAACCTAAATCCAAAGCACATTCAATAGAGGCACAAAAACAAAGCATTTAAAAGAAAATGTCATGCAAACCATATAACAATTCGGATGCTTCTTCCATGCGGCTCCATTGTTGTTCTTTCCTCTTCAATGGGTTTGTGGATCTCACCTACAAGTGCTTACACAATTGAAAGCAAAAAGCTCAAGAGTACTAGAAACGAAAATTCGGTAGTTTGATAGAAATTCGGGATTAGCTTTGATTGAAAATCATCCAATTTATAGAGAAATTGGATAAATGACAAGATTGGCATGATGCAATTCAAATGGAAATTGCAAATCAATATGACAAATTATGACAAATTATGCACTTTCCATGCACAATTTGATTGATTGACAATTTGATGACAAATTATGACACATTCTATGTCAAATTGATTGATTGTCAATTATGACAATTTATGACAAATTGAAATGTCATTCCCATAAAATTAGGAGATGAAATAGGAGGGAAAAGAAATTAGAAATTAAGAAAATAGGAAATTGAAATTGATGACAAATTAGGAATTAGAAATTGAAGGAAAATTAGAATTTAGTGAATTAATCAATAATTTTTCATTTATTAATTAATTCACTCACAAAGAGGAATAATTAGCCAATTAAATGAATATTTAATTGTAATGAGGAAACTTAGGATTAATAAATAATTTAGTAATCCTAAAGGAAGAAATGACACATTAGGTTAAATGAATAAATCATGAAACCCTAGAAGACAAATTAGAAATGCGAAAATGACAATTAGGTCTTGATTGAAGATAATTAACGTCATGATTTTGAATTGATAAATGATCAATGCAACAAAATGATTTGATCGATAAATGCGCCAATTGACGAGGAACAATGACAAATTGATGCAAATTGACATAATTGAGACAGACAATGATCGATAGCGAAATAATTGCAAAATGACAAAATTGACAAGAGGACGAGGATCGATGATAAAATAGGTTGCAAGACGACAAGATTGGAAATGACCACGATCGATGACAAATCGATCGCAAAAATGACAAGATTGCACATGACAGCGGTCGATGACAAATCGATCGTTAAAATGACAAGATTGAAGGATTGATGATACGATTGATAAGATTGATAGAAGGACAAAACCCTAGTTAGGATTGACGATGTCTAGAATGATAAGATTGAATACGCACATTGATGCGATAGGATAAGATTGATCAAAATCATGACCGGATAATGTTGTCGACAAGACCAAATTCGAGGACGAGATGATTGAAGAATGTAGAAGAATGACTCAAAGTTCACAAATGATAAAGACCAAATGCAGGATGAGATGATTGAAGAATGTAGAAGAATGACTCAATGTTCACAAATGATAAAGATCAAGTGCGAATCATAGGAGAAATGTTAATGCGAAGCAAAAACCTAAAATGAGGCAATGCACAAATGTTAAAGTATGACCTCGCAAGCATTGACCATTTTTAGGTGTCTACAATATAAATCTAAGATTTTAAGCCTAGCCTTATAATTTTATATGTATTTAATGTGATTATGCCCTAGTTAATTTAATTAGAGCATTAAAATGTTAAATTGGATTTTTAAAAGGAGAAATTTAAACCCATTCCATCTGAGGTTAGAATGGATAAATTTTAATTGGCATTCTAAAGGCGAGTAATAGCTACTCGTAAATAACTTTACCCTTGTAGATTTAATTATCCAAATTAAATGACACTAAAAATGATTATTATAATCATCTAAATAAAAATGGAGGTTTAGACTACATGGTCTTATTGGAGATTGAAGTAATCTTCCTCTCCTACTTCTTTAACGTGATTGATTTTAATAAAATTTAATGACTAGGTATCTCGTGGAGATAAAATTAGTCCAGTTAGATTTCCGCAAATAAGTCTAGACAATAATTAACGCTTGTCGCGTGAGCGAACTTGTAAATTAATTAGTATTTTTTTAAAAAAAATTGTTCCATTTTGCCCTAAATTTTGGGCATGACACTATCCTGCTCGATTAGAAGCTTAGTTTTTGGTTCTAACGAGGGTTTCACTGGAAGAGGTTTTGATGGAGATCTTTGATGAATTACATAAGTGGTGTTGGTGCAGCTTCTGATGGAGTTTCAAGATGTTGTCGGTGATCATGTTTGAGACTTGGTGGTTGGAAATCATTGCTAAAGCATGTGGACCTATACTTAGTCCCGATTGATCTAGGTTATGGACCATCTTTAATGTAATGTGTGGATAGGACCTATTGATGTCTTTCTAGAATGTCTTATGTGTTTATATTACTTGTTTGAGGCTGATATTGGTTTGTAATTATGTAATTAGTTTATTATCTGGTGGCTGACCTGATTGTTTATGGTTGAGGGTTTGTATATATAGATGTAACATCTCATTGTAGATCATCATGGTTGATGTAAGAGGTCATGGTCAAGGAATGTAATGTGTGAATAATGTAATATCATTTAGGCAGAGGAGTTGGTCGATCATTGGAGATTGAAGTGGGTTTAAGTAGGAGGATTTAGTCCTCCGGTATTGAGCTTAATCGGAATTGTACTCAGGCATAGAAGATGCTATCTTTTGTAGTTCAACACTTCTCTAGATTGTTGTTTGGATTTATATGTTGTCAATGAGACTCACTTTGTGATGAGCAGTGTGCTCTAGGTTGTTGGCCTTCCTACAAGTGTAGGCCCCTTCATTGAAATTCACATACTTACTGCAAAAGTATTATCTTATGGGTAGGCTTCACACTGTGGTTTTTCCCTTTACCGAGTTTTCCACGTACAAATCTTGGTGTTGTGTGGATGGCTTTTATTATGTGATTATTGTTTATGCTTAATTGGATTAACTGTTATTCTGGTATTATTGTTTTGGGTTACAGTATTAAAGTTTTAATTGTTGAATGTTCTTGTAATCTATGACAACTGATTCACCCCCCCTCTTAGTTGTCTTCTAGTTATCTAAACTGTCAAACAATTGGTATCAGAGCTTTGGTCCTCTTTGGAGAAAGCTTAACTGATTGAGGAAGATCCTATGGTGACTAATAGTTCAAGTTCATCCAGTTCTTTTGGAGCTATCTTTCGAAGGGATATTCTGAGGTTTGATGGAACAAATTACATAATATGGAAGATTTGGATGGAGACTCATTTGAGATCTCTTGGCAAGGAGATTTGGGAGATCACACAGAATGGTGTCACACCCTATAATTCGGGATCTAGCAATCCTACTCTAGCAAACCTAGACAAGGATTTTGAGAATGATTATAGAGCAAGAGAAGCCCTCTTGTGTGCACTTTCTGATCAGCAAATAATGGGATTAATAGACAAATCATCTAGAAAGGGTATATGGGATAATTTGGAGACTCTTAATAAAGGTGACCCTACAGTGAAGATTGCTAAACTCGATGGTTATTGGGTGAGATATGAAAACCTGAAGATGGAAGAAGATGAAAGGATTACTGCATTAATGGAAACAGTAAATGAGATTGTTATGGGAATTCAATGTTGTGGTGGAACTTTGAGTGAAGCTCCTTACTCCTTAAAATAACTCTAGTTTGTTTCCCTAACTGACATTCCTTGCATATAGAGTTAGCAAGTTTTATCAACCTAGGAAGATCTCTCACAACCTGAGTAGAAACTATTTTAACAATGTTATCAAAATTCACATGACATGTTCTTCTATGCCACAACCAACTTTCATCAACCTGAGCCATCAAACATCTTTTACTAACACTATTTAAATGAAAGATATTACCTTTAGTCTTTGTACCTGATGCAATCTCAATTCTGGAACTACCCAAGATTCTACACTTGTCATTCTTGAATTGAAGATCATATCCCTTGTCAACCATCTATCCAACACTCAAGAAATTATGCTTTAGGCCTTCTACATATAATACATCATCAATATTGTGCTTACCATCAAGAGAAATGGATCCTCTACCACAGATTATACTAGCTTTATCATCACCAAACTTCACAATGCCACCTTCATAATTTTCCAAACTCACAAACTTACTCTTATCACTTGTCATATGGTGAGAGCATCCATTTTCAATCACCCATTCATCTTTTTCTTCAACTTGTGTAGCCAAATCTCTTTCCACATTCATGCAGCTAGCATAGTCAGTATAATTAGATCATCTCCTTGATAGTAATAAACACCCTTTCATTATCATGTGTACCTCCTTTATCAAATTCATCATTTGTCACACCTTCATCAACAATATAATAACATCTCTTCTAAAATCTAGGTCTATTAGTTTTTGACTTAGGAACTCTTTTCGAACACCTTGAGGAAAAATGACCTATCTTATTGCAAGAAAAACATTTAGGAGACACTTTTACTTCATACTTATCAGCTCCTTTGGGTAATATCTTGGAAATAAGGGCTTCAAGCTCCTCAATCTCTCTCTCTTCATCCTTAATTTCCTTCCTCTCCTTCTCATATCTGGACATCCACCTTGAATAACTTTCTCCCAGATCATATCTTTCCTTATCCTTTCCAAAAATAGTAGCCTTGAATGCAGATTCTACCTTAAG
Organism: Cryptomeria japonica; assembly: GCF_030272615.1. Lineage (NCBI taxonomy): Eukaryota > Viridiplantae > Streptophyta > Pinopsida > Cupressales > Cupressaceae > Cryptomeria > Cryptomeria japonica. The sequence continues at coordinate 421,018,128 of NC_081408.1, forward strand.
AAGAGAATCACCAAAATCACTCATCTTAAAGGTTCAAAGCTTACCAATCAACATGTCCCTGGTTACATTTGTCACAGTTCTGATCTCCTCAATAGAAGCAACTTTATGCTTGTAGGATGCAGGTAAAGATCTGAGCACTTTAGCAACAATCTTTGATTCTTCCAACTTCTCACTGACACATCTAATTTTGCACACGAGTTCATTCACCTTCTGCATGTAAGAAGCGATGTTCTCATCTTCACTCATCCTCAACATCTCATATTTTCCCTTTAGACTATGCAACTTGGCAATCTTCACATAATAGTCACCTTAATACAAAGTTTCCAACTTCTTCTAGATCTCATGAGCAGTTTGCAATTCCATAACATTTGTCATCTCGGAGTCAGTTAAAGCACTCAACAATGCTTTTGTAGCCCTAATATTGTATTCAACACTTTTGATCTCATCCGGAGTTGAAGGACCATTTGCAGGAATCATATACTTAGTTTTTGTTGTTAGGATTCCCATGGATAATAAGAGGGGGGGGTGAATCAGTATCTAACCGATGAATTAAATTTCTTAACTTAAAACATGTAGAACATATTATAACAGTGTACCGGTATCCAAGAAATAATGCAATAAATAGAATTAAAAGCATCCACATGAAAAACACACCATAACACAATGTTTTAGCGAGGAAACTCGGTCTGGGAAAAACCTCGGTGGGATTTGTGACCCACAATATTCACTTACTAACCAATAAGAGAATATTACTGCTACAAGAGGGGCCTGCACATGCAGGAAGGCCAACTGCCTAGAGCTCATTGCTCAAATACAAAATAGGAAGTCTCACTGACTTACAAAAATGGATTATACAAATCCAGTGTCTTGTACTACTTCTAAATAGCATCTATAATGTCAAATCCAGTACCGGTTTCTACTCTGCTTCTTACATAAACCCTTAACCTATAATTCGCATAATAGGTCTACCTTATTTCGCCTAAATATATTCCTCTCACTTACTTTTTTTTTTCATTGTTAAATGTCCTACAATGATCTCTTATATATATGAGTCATTTTACAATGATGCCAAGTTGGCTTACAAAGATTTTACAATAATAAACAAAATATAATATAACAAAAATCTTGTCAGCCTCTATGTCGGTATGCTTCCTTTCTCTGTCGGTACCGGTGTAGAGTCTGATCTTGCAAGTGTCGGTGTAATGTCTTACCGGTGCCATATGATTGTAAGGTTGCCATCAATGACAAAACCTTCAATCACCTACAATGTCTCATTGGAGTGTGCATATGCAAACAATCTCCCCCTTTGGCATTGATGGCAACATCATGAGAAAATTCAAAAGTGTATCCAAAACTTGTAATCCAAAAATGTTTCCAATAATATGTTACCAAAAATATAAGAGCTCCCCTTGAGCAGATAAGTCTTTTGCAGATTATTTTCTCATACTACTACTCCCCCTTTGGCATCAATGACAAAGGTTGTCAAGATGTCAGTAGAGTTGTAGTCTCAACCTTGTAACTGGGTGGTTACAATTTAAAAAGATCTCCCAAAATCAAGTTTATACTTACCATAAACTTCTTGTTGTCATTTATTGTTATCTATGTTCTTTGAACTATACCGGTGAGGTGCTGCATATGCTCTGTCGGTGTTCTATGTCCCTGTACTAGTGCCTCAGATATTTCCTTCCATAATGATGCTAGATAGTCCAATCTTGGACTCAATCTTAGTCTCAAATTCTTTGCCTTATTTACTATTCTCTCCTTTTCTCTTTCTAACTTAAGTAACTCTTCCTCAAAACTTGTTATCCTTTGTTCAAAAATTGATAATGTATCAGGTGAGTTAACAAAATTGTCAGCAAGTTTATTGATTTCTTCTTGTACCTTGCTCATTTTCTTATCTATGTCTACTGTCAAAAAGTTTGTCTTGCAAGTATCTTTGTACAGAGTTTTAAATTCCTTCAATAAGTTACATAGTTCCAGTAGAAGTGTGTCAAATTCCCTAGTACACTTCTTTATCTGATCTTCAAAGAATTTTTGCTTTTCAATTTTTAACTTATCCTTTAATGCCTCTTCCTTTATTTGTTCAACAGTTATTGTGTTCTCAATGAGGTATTTACACAAAGTTTCAAGTTGGCTTAAAGAATCCTTATTGTCTATGTTATAATTAGGAGCTATCATCTTCAAAATTGGGATTGTGTCATCTATAGCTTTATAAGCCTGTGAACTACAATCTATTATCCTTTTGATGGAGTCCAAAAGTACTTCAGTTACATTTGTTGATTTGTAACCTGTTGAGGAGGAACCAACATCCTTAATTCTGCCGGTGGAGGAAGTAACCAAGCTTGTAGTGACCTCTGGTAGGTCGGTCTATGTTTCCATTTCTTTAAGAAATGGTTTTTGATCTTCTCCTGTTGCCAGTGGCACTATTTCCATGTGAATCTATTCCTGTTCTGGAGCCTATTGCTCTGCTTGTCTCTCTATTTGTTGCTCTGTTTCAGTCTCAGTCTAAGTCTCTACCTATTGCTCTATGTTATCAACTTCAACTTTTCTTTCAGTATTGTCAATGTTGTCAATTGTCGTTGGCTCACTAGCCATATCTGTCTTGTTGGTTGTGTCTTTGTCTATCATAATATTGACCTTTTGTGTATCAACATCAACTGTGTATAGTACTTCAGGATTAGGATTTGTATCCTCTATGTCCATACTCTCATCTACCGATTGATCTTCAATAGTTATTATCGGTGATGTAATTGGAGGTGGTGGGAGTAAGTTGTCTTTTACTTTGATGATCAAAGGTCCACCAACCTTTCATTTTCCTTTCTCCTTCTCCTTCTGGTATACCTTTATTGGTTTGGGGTTCCTGTACTCTTCCTGTTTTTCTTTCTCAACAAGGAATATGTCCCATGCATTTTTTGTTTCCTCTGTTACTTCATTCACTCTTCCAACCATTAATGCAATATGTCAGTGTGCAGTAGAGAATACTGACTGGTTGACTTCTGCAATTACGTCATCTATCTCCTTAGGTGAGTTTACTGGGCAAACAACAAGTAACTTTTCAATTTTGATTTTCTTATCAATCTCTACAATAGCTTGTCTTCTTGCTTCCAGTCTTTTGAACAATTCATCTGGTAGTTCATCTACAACTTCCATCAAAAACTTCTTATAGATATCCAGGTGTAAAATAACACTATTTTCAACTTGCTCTTTGTCATCTACTGACAGTGTATCATAGAACTTTCCTATTTTCTTGAGTTTCCCTTCCTTTGTGATTTCGTTTAGCAATTTGTCAAAAGGGGCCATGTTTTGTTTAGTCTTCTTCTTCTTTGGTGTCAACTTTTTCTTTGGTGTTGTCTTTCTAACCGAAGACCTCACTGCCTGTTGTTTTTCTCTAGTCCTTCTAGGCGAGGGTGTGGATGCCGGTGAAGGATCCCTTTTCCTTACAACTCTTTTGAAATTTGTAGGCATGTCACTCTCTGAAGATGTAGCTACCGGTGATAGGTGAGTCTCAGGTTGTAGAGTTCCTAACTCATCCTCAGTGATACCGGTTTGTTTCAGTACATCTTCTTTAATAGCCTTAGCCTATCTAGAACCTCTTCTCACAACTGCTTCAACCTTTTTCACTCTCTTCTTAGATTTGAATTTGACTTTCTTAGGTAGAAGTGCTTTAGCATAAGTCTCAATGATATGATCATCGGTCTCATAACCCATCTCTATTACCCAAATTGTTCTTGGGATGACTGCTTCCATCCAGATCTCATCCTTTTTTATCACAAAACATATTTCATCCTTGTATTTGTTGACAATCTTCTATGATAGTTTGATTCTTTTCTTCATCCAAACCTTTTGTGCTTGAAAATAGTCATGAATATTCTTTTCTTTATTTTCAACCATGTTGTTGAATAGGTCTGTTAACTATTTTCCTACCGGTATATCAAATCCAAGGTTCTTATTGCCTATATCGAGAACCTATTTGGTTATGTGTAGCATCAAGCATACAAGTAGATTTCCAAATCTAAAAGTTCCTTTCTTATCCTTCTTGATTTTGCCTAAGTTATCAATCAACTCATCTTTTAACCATTCACATACATCAATTTTTACATTGTCTTTAACCATGTCATAAGCACTCTTAATGCATAAACTGGAAACTGAGTTAAGTCTGTTTGCATGAGTTGCTTTGTACCCTAAAATCATGCTAACAAATCTCACATTTATATCTGTCACATCATTAACCCTCAAAGACCTTCTGTCTGATGTTGCACCAGTTAAGTTCATTACTAGGTCATTGGAGACCTTTTTAGTCTTGTCTAGTCTATTATCGGTGGAAGGTAACCCTGTTACTGCTTTCACAACTTCCTTTGTGATTTTGTGAACTAAATCAAGCCAAAAGAATGAACCATGTACCCTTCTTAAAACTATCCTAATCACTTCCTTGGGAAATTCAGGAATGCAAAGGATTTTAGTGAATCCTAGGGTTTCAACAACTTTATGTTCAGGTTTTACATATCTGGAATTGTCACATATAAGAGTCTTATACATGTTTTTAATTTCTTCATCTCCTAATTCTTCTATGTTGCAATGAATGCATATTCTGGGATCTTCTACAAAAACAACTCCTTTTGGAATTTGGGAAAAAGCACCTACATTGTCATCTTTCTTAGCTACCTCGGGAACTAGCTGAAATATGGGCCTAGGGAATTTTATAGCCTCGACTACTATAGGGTTTTCTATGAATTTAGGTGCAAAGGAGGATGCCATGATGATAAATACCTTTTTCTGTCTTTGGATGGATTGATTGCTGAAGTGATTTGCCTCTTTGCTCGAAATGCCTTAGCTTTGCAAATTTCGCGTGCTTCGAATGTTTGAAATCTCGGTGAAATGAAATGGAGCCAAAACCACAAATTTATAATGTTTATTTTCCATCTACCACATTTAATGTATGTCGGTTAAGTAGTCACTTAACATATCTATCGGTATAGAAGTAATTTCCAACTTCTCACCATTAACCAAGGGAATTATAACATATGTCTCATTTGATTGCCAAACCCTCAAGAAAATTTTCTTCAATTTGATAAAGAGCTTCTTGCTAGTGGAGTATTACTCTATCCTGTTGGTGAAGCACTACTCTGTCCCACCGGTGAAGTGTTGATTAGTTCTACCGATGGAGGAGTATTCCCAACAATATTTAGGTTTGACTTTCTAATCCATTGTTTTGAGAATTCTTGCTTAACCTCTTCAACTTTTTCTTTACCTTTCAAACTAGAACTTTTGTTGTATGCCAGTGATCCTTTACTTCTATAGAATTTTGCAATATGCCCAATCTTGTTACATGCATAGCAAGTCACATTATTCTTCTGAATAGCTTTCCCATAACCTATGCCGGTATGTGTTCTACATTGATTAGATAGGTGTCCAAATCTTCCACAAACATAACATCTCACATTCATTTTGCAATTTTTCAGAGTTGTGACCAACTTTGTTGCATTTTGAACATTGATCAGTGCGTGTGTTGATATTCTGATAATTTCTAGATCTACATTTATTTTCTCTATGACCATACTTGTTACAGTTAAAGCATTTTCCATTAAATTTATAAGCAGTAGGTTGTCTTACCAATTTGTTATGATCCTGTGTGTTTGCAGTACCGGAGCTTTCACCAACTTCAAAGCCAATTCCAAAAGCGTCACCTTTAGGTTTTTGATTCTTCAGCAAGTTACCAAGTTCTTCTGAGCTTTTCTTGAATTTCTCTTTATGTTTATTTGTAGTATCTAGTTCTCTTTCTAAGACTTCTTTATGCCTCATCAGTTCATTTGAGTCATTCTAAGTGTGCATCAGATCTATCTTCAACAAATCATTTTCATAGCTAAGTCTTGTGTTTTCATTTGCAGCATCACTTAGTCTTCTGGTCAAATCTTCTTCATTCTTCTTTCTATCTTCAATTTCTTTACAAAATCTCATAGTCATATCCTACATCTCATTCTTTGTTGTCTTGTTCTCTTGTTTCAACTTGTTTATCATATCATTAAGAGTTTCTTTTTCATCATTCTCATTTTGCATCTTTTCACAAAGTTCTCTTCTCTTGTTTCTTGAAATAGTAAGATTTTCTTGAAGTGCTTGAATAATATCATGAGCAGCCTTTAGATCATCTTCATGTTTGATATTTTTTAGTTTTTCTGCATCATAGTCTGAGAGAGCTACTTCTAGTTGCTTCATTAGATTTTCCATCTCTACTAGTGTCAAGATCTTCCTCAAGCTGTTAGGATTTTGAAAATAGAGGACCAAGCTCTGATACCAATTGTTAGGATTCCCACAGATACTGAGAGGGGGGGTGAATCGGTATCTAACCGATGAATTGAATTTCTTAACTTAAAACATGTAGAACATATTATAACAGTGTATCAGTATGCAAGAAATAATGCAATAAATAGAATTAAAAGCATGCACATGAAAAACACACCATAACACAATGTTTTAACGAGAAACCCGGTGTGGGAAAAACCTTAGTGGGATTTGTGACCCACAATATTCACTTACTGACCAATAAGAGAATATTACTGCTACAAGAGGGGCTTGCACATGCTGGAAGGCCAACTGCCTAGAGCTCACTACTCAAATACAAAATAGGAAGTCTCACTGACTTACAAAAATGGATTATACAAATCCAGTGTCTTGTACTGCTTCAAAATAGCATCTATAATGCCAAATGCAGTACCGGTTTCTACTCTTCTTCTTACATAAACCCTTAAGCTATAATTCGCATAATAGGTCTACCTTATTTCACCTAAATATATTCCTCTCACTTTTTTTTTTCATTGTTAAATGTCCTACAATGATCTCTTATATATAAGAGTCATTTTACAATGATGCCAAGTCGGCTTACAAAGATTTTACAATAATAAACAAAATATAATATAACAAAAATCATGTCGGCCTCTGTGCCAGTATGCTTCCTTTCTCTACCGGTGACGGTGTAGAGTCTGATCTTGCAAGTGCCAATGTAATGCCTTACCGGTGACGGTGTAGAGTCTGATCTTGCAAGTGCCAATGTAATGCCTTACCGGTGCCATAGGATTGTAAGGTTGCCATCAATGACAAAACCTTCAATCACCTACAATGTCTCATTGGAGTGTGCATATGCCAACATTTGTAATATCCCAGTAAGGTTCACCAATGCAACTTAGATGACACTCCATGCAAGTCTTCCAAAGGGATTAGTTGGTACCATCAAATCTCATACTATCCTTCTTGTAAGTTGCCATCCCGAATCACCTCAAGTGATTAAGATTCTTTAGAGGAACCTACTCTATACCAATTGGTGTAAATAGGGAAGAAAACTGAGAGGTGGTGGGGGGTGTGAATCAGTTGTCACAAAAACTCACACTACTTAAACTTATTCTCAAATCTGATAATTAAACATGAAAGCATAAATCAGCAACACATCATAAACACACATAACACCAATATTTTGTATGTGGACACTCAGTTAAGGGAAAAACCATAGTGGGGATGAACCCACAATATAAGTATAATCTATTAGAAGTATTACAATGGGAAATGCACATGCATTCAGGCACATTGCCTAGAGCTCACTACTCAAAACAAAAAGGCTTACTGCCTAGGGAAGGCTCACAGCCTTTATAAACAATCACAGATCAATTTTAGAAATTATGAACTAGGAAATATCATCTCCTTGATGCCTAGTTCAATTCCATTGAAGCATAAATCAATTTTCTTCTTCACACTTCTTCTCTGCCTTCAAAAGATGTATAAATTTAGTGAACATACACACTCACACTCATCAACACACACCCCAAATACAAGATTATAACAATTATTTATACATGGCATCAACCTTGGATAAATCATCATGGTTAGATCAACACTCATCGCCTAATTACAAAAATACAACCACACTCAATACAATATTACATGAGGACCAAGCAATGTCGGTCAAGACATAGCACAGACCCAAATATTTTGCCTCAAACACATTACACATCTGAGAATTACACCTCAAACATCCGCAACACATTACAAGCATCTAGTTGGCCAAGAACATGAAGAACACCAATGTACCAAAGAAAAACATTAATTATGATCTCAACAATCAATGCGAACCACCAACACAAAAGGCACATGATGTTGGGACATCCACAAGCATGATGAATTACCATAGTAACATCCACATCAACAAAAATTACTAGAATCACCAGCATCTTCATGTTGAACCTCAAGGACACTAACTGCAATGATTGTCAACCTTGGAAAATCACTTGCAGACCTCCAAACCACAAACCGTTTGAATTGAGGATACACACCAACATCCCAAACATACCTCCAAATCTATAGAACAAGATATTACAATGCGGAGTAATACAGATCAAAATATTGTCACTTTGTCACCATTTAACAACTGAAAAACCATCCACAACACAGATACCCATAGCTCAATCAAATCTCCATACGTACTTTTGAACCTTGAACTAAATCAACTATAGACAACCCTCTACAAACCCTTTAATCTGCAAACTCTGATCTTCATCATACTTACTACACTGAATAAACTAACTCACTAAATTTCACTGCATCATTATCATAGACAGAGAAATATGTTGACATCAATGACAGCACATCTCTCAAATATCTCTCAAGCACATATTTGCAACATTTTCCCAACATACCAAAATAGTTAAAAAGTATATCTATATCTTTAGAGACAATAATAGGTATTTGATTGATGTATTGAACTTGCACTAGAATTGTGAGAGCAAGCTAATCAAATAGGGATAAAAAATAGATCAACATTAGAAGTAGCTCAAAATTCATAAGCTACCTATTAAGCTAATATGATAACTTGACTCTAGACTTGGAGAAGGAAAACTTCTACAAAAAAAGGTAAAATTAGAGATATAAGGGATGTAATATATAGATAATAATGAGCAATTTTTTAAAAAAAATGATAATTTTGTTGATTGATGTTTGATGAATGTTTGATCTATGCCTTCAAAAAATCCTAGGCTTATTAATATGATGGTAAATTTTATATGAAAGATGGTTAATAGATTCAAAATTTTGAATGTGGTAATCTGATTTGTCTAAGGTTTAGTTTTAAGATTGCTTGAATATATCTCTAGTTATAGATATCAAGATCTCAACATACTAACCAACGATGTGATACTTTAAATCAATTTGTTCGAATGCACTGATACTGATAGTAAAATGAGAGGCATGGGTGAATCAGTTTACTAACAATAACATCAATTAATTCAATATAAACCTTATACTGGAGCACAAATAAATGAAGAATATAACATGAAATCACAACACACATAACACCAATATTTGATGTGGAAAACCTAGAAAGGGAAAAACCACGGTGGGAAACCCTACCCATAATTAGATGAATACTCTATAGTAGTGTTGTGAATAATTACAATGGGGTATGCATGTGCAGAAAGGCCAATAGCCTAGAGCACATTGCTCATCACAAGGGGAAGTTTCAGTGACTTACAAAATCATAGGACTACAATCCAAAAAACAATGAACTATGAAAGTAGCATCTACTAATGCCTGATACTGTTCCGGTTAAGCATTGATGTTTTCTCTACAATACAAAACCTTTCCAACCTTCACCTGAATGATATGAATTTATTAACACTTAATTATTTCTCTAATAATGCAGACCTAACCAACCATAACCATTGATCTATCCATATCTAAATTACATGAATAAGTCACCTATAAATATAGATCATCAACCTTATTGACAAGGTCGGCTAAACCCTAAACCCATAAACCCATAATTACAATAATTACATCACATGATACCACCAGACTAATATTATGATTTACATTACATTGAATGGACCTAAATCAAGTAACCAAACAATTATATTTAACGAGGATCCCGCTAAGACCAAAATCCAACATGCTTCACTTGCCAGTAGAAACCCTCAGTGATAGTTTAACCAGATCCAAATAGGACCACCATAATAGCACACCATCCAATTAAAAGTCACCAAACACTTGGGATATGATCAAGAAGCACCAAAATCATGAAAGAAACTGATTCCATAAGCCGGACCCAAAATCCACTGACCAAGTCACCAAAACAGCATATCAATAAAGCTAACTGGGAATGCGAGAAGCCAGTAAAGCCAAAAGCAAATCGATAAAGGCATAAACCAAACGGTAACCAAAAATATCAAAAGCAATAACCAAGTCATGAAACCACCAAAATATAGCATGCATATAACCATCATAATAAGCATCCAAAACTGATTCTAGAGATCTGATCATACCAGATCAGAATCACAGCCAAAACCAAAATGATCACTAAGAATAACTGGGATAGATCCAACTGGGATACAGTGTCGACATCAATGACAACACTTAACCAAATCCAACATATTGCCAACAATCTCCCCCTTTGGCATTGATGGCAACACTGAATGTGAAAAACATCCAAGTGCCAAGGAATGCCAACAAACTCCAAAATCATCAAAAGATCTAGTAGGTTTCACATGAGTACCATCTCCCCCTTTGACATCAATGACAAAGGACGCATACTAAACCAAGAGTATTGAACCAAACAACTAACTACTCCCCCTGAGTAGTAGCACCATCTTCATCAACCCATATCATAAAAGTATGTCTGATAAACTCACCAGATTGATGCATTCCTGCATCTCTAAGTCTCTTCTGGAGGGTTGGTAACCCCCAACTGATCTCTAAGATATTCAAAAGTGTCTTTAGGCAATGGTTTTGTTATAATATCTGCAATCTATTCCTTAGTAGGCACATAAACCAATTTGACTTCCTTTGCTTCAATTTTTTCCTTCAAGAAATTATACCTTATAAAATGTGTTTTGATTTAGAATGAATACCAGATTCTTTGACATATCAATAGAAGTAGTAATATCATAGTGAATAACAATAGGCTCATCATAACTTACCCTTGTATCCTTTAACATCTATTTCATCCATAAAATCTAAGTATAGTTGGTAGCAGTTGCAACATGTGTTGCTTCAGTTGTAGACAATGAAGTGTATGATTGTTTCTTACTAAGCCATGAAACCAAATTCTTCCCAAGAAAGAATGCATACCATGTCATAAACCCAAGTATTGCAGTGCACAATACAAGGAAACCAAGGGTGCACACCTTGCAATAATCCCCAAAAATCTGATCTTCAGAATGATTTAGTTTTACATACTTGGGAGTCTTAATTTTCTTGATTTGCTGACTCATTATGTTATTCCACTATCACTATTGAATTTTTTAATGATACTGGTGTCACAGGTTCACTATTCTAAACTAATTCTTGCATTACTAGTTTAGGTTTGATAAATTCATCTTTCAGTTCATAATCATATGCTCTAATCTGATTACTACCATGCTTATCCACCTTGACATTTTTGCTTTCCAATATCCTATTCAATCTTTTGTTATAACAGCTATATGCTTTTCTCTTAGTAGAATAACCCAAAAATATTTCTTCATCACTTCTAGGATCAAACTTTCCTAATGCATCATCTCTTCTAATGTAACATTTGCTTCCAAAAATTCTCAAATATCTGACAAGAGTATGACCAAACCATAATTCATAAGGATTCTTACCGGTATCACCTTGTTAGACACAATGTACCACTGAGAGGGGGGTGAATCAGTGGTTCTCAAACTTTTCCCCGTAACTATCCTATGTTAGTATATCGGTTAACAAATCTACCTGAATGTAGACATACCGATTAGATGGGAGACTAACACAAATTCACTCACACGTAAAGGGGACATCACATAACACCAACATATATGAGGAAAACCCAAGATGGGAAAAACCTCAGTGAGAAATGTTGTTGGAGTCTACTGCTCCAATCCAACCTCATAATGAATCTCTTATTACAATGTTTAGGGCACCAACCCAAGGAGCACCAAACCCTGATTTAGAGCACCAACCTCTAATTTAGGGAACTAACCCTAGGAGCTACAACCCCTGCACTGAGCTAAAACTCAGTGATTACAAAATCATGTTTTTATACCAAAGTTATCTTCTTATTACAAAATAACTTTGTAACTCTCAAGTATGTCTCTTCACCAGTTCTCCTCTCTATAGATCTCTGCCAGTTCTTTGTTCACCTTTTCTCTGCAGCAACCTTATCTCATGTTGCAGCCCACTCTCTGCTACACTTCTCTCTCTGCTACACCCTTGCCGATTTAGCCTCACCTCCTTCTCTACTAGTTCTCTCTATTGGTTCTCTCTTCTACATTACTACTCTCCACCGATACTGCACTCTGTTGGTTCTTTTCTTTCCTTCTCTATCGGTGTGGTCACTGTCGGTAGCCAAACTTATGTTGGTTGAACACTTCAACCCAATTCTCTCTCACACTTAGTCTCTCCTTTGATACTCATTGAGAACTTGATTGATCTCACTCCTTCAGGAGCAATACTCTCTCATCTAGTGGCAGTCTTCCTTGATTTAGGCTTGCATATTTATATCTTGTTTTTCCCACCAAAAGCCAATTCAAATTTTGGGTGGTTAGGGTTTCCTCATCGACCTTGAGGCAAACCAAATCCAATTAGATCTCATCTGATCTGATTGTCTATATTGATGAACCGTAACTCATCAATCAACCACACCATTTTTCATGCCTTCTAGAACACACCTTCTATTTTTAGCATCCTTCTCTTAACCTATCAGTGGATTTCTTGGTCGATCACTGAGAATGGTTTTGTGGTTTCCTTCACCTTCCTCGATCTTCTAAACCAGTCTGTACTGGATCTCTACTATCTATTTAACCTTGAGTTGCAAACCTCTATTGTGCATCCCTTGAATCTCACAGTCAACATAAATGTTGACCTGTCACCATCTACCTTTCCGCTTGACACTTCACTAACTCAACATGTCATCCTGTGCATGCATGCCACTTCACCTCCATGTGGCCACTATGTCAGTATCCACCTTTGTTGGATCATTTGTGTTGGTATAGATAGGATGACAGACCAACTCCATTACCGGGTTCATTGACCGATTTACTAATCTTGTTAGTTAAACCCTTAACCGGTCTATCATCAACCATACACTATGCTTCTCTTCTGGTAGAACACTCAACCGGTCAGCACTCTTGCTAACCTACCTTATGCACATCTTCATCAAATGTTAGTCTTCTGCATCTGCACCCGATCCATATTATTAGTGGAAATACTTACCGGTAAACCCCTTGATGACACCATGTCATCAACCTTCAACTATTTCCATCAGAGGCATCTGCATGCCAGTTGCACTCTCTATCTATAGCTTCTCAACCTTTCCTACATCTTCATCAAACCAGACAATATCTCAACTAGTTTGTCAAGGTGACAAATCCATCACTCTTCATCTATCCTGACAACTCATCATGCCTTTTCTATCAGTCCAATGCATAAACCTGATTTCATGCACTTGAGGCATCTTTGTGATTCACAAGTAGATCCAATGTGAACCTTCAAACACTTGCCTTTAACTCTTTTATCTTATCTCACAGAACTATGATACACACTTTGCATAATACAAGATAAGTTCCACTTACCAATGGTAGTGGACCCTTATCATCTGCATCCTGCAATGCACTCATGTGGCTTCCCTTTTTTTGTAGTATATCTTCAAACAGGCACATGTGATCCAGTTGGGAACACTCATTGTCAGTCATTTCTTCACATGGTGACTGCATCTCTATCTGATGGGATTCCTATTGTTTTGCATCCACACAACATACCGGTGACCTATACATCCTTCTCCTTTGGTGTTGATGTGATTTAGGTAACATTCTTCCTCTTCATCACAATCAATAGCTCAACATCTTGCTCATCCTTCTTGTACACTAGACATAAACTTGTTTGTTGACAACCACTTGGCTGATTTATCTTCTCCATGTCAACACATTCTCACTGGTTAGAAACCATACACTTTCAACACATCACTTAGTAGTTGGTATACTCTCCTTATCAGTGATAGACTATACCAGTAACCTGTCCATATCTTCAACACAAGTTAAGGATTGACTTATGTACCGGTGACTCCAGTGGTCATTGTACTGAATGACATTCTCTCTGGTATGCAAAAATGATAGTATTGCACATAAATCTCTTATACCGGTAGTCATCCTATACCAGTTGACATCAATGACAACACAATGCCAACAATCTCCCCCTTTGGGATTAATGTCAACACATGTAGTATCCAACATACTACATAATCTCTCCCCCTCTGTTTGATCCAACTCTCACACATGTAGTATGCGATATACTACAAAATCTTTCTCCCCCTTTGACAACAATGGCAAAGGGCATTTTCAAGGTTTCACTCCTCCTTGTATCTACCGCGCACTGAAAGAAATCTTTCTCCCCTTTGTCTTTACCAGATGCATCTCCTCCTTTGATACCAATTTTTACATCTTCTCAAGTCACAATACTTGAGATGGAGGACTCAACCATCAACTGACACCAATTGAGAATGCAAATCTAATACTAATTGTTAAGGCACTCAATTGAAGAAAGGTGTGTAAATGAATACTACTTACCTATCAGTCAAATTGCATCTTCCCCTGTCTAATCCCAGATTTCTTTACAATCAAGTGTGATTGTACTATGAATACAAGAAACCAAATGAAAAGTAGATGCCCTTAACCATGAAATTCTCCTAGGTATTCCTATAGCAATTTTCATCATCTGCAGTTTAGGCAATCAATACACCCACAAGTTTAAGCATATCGGTTCAGTATTATGAACCCTTGAACTCTCCCTGATTCATGCATCTCAGGTCCTCTATGTCATCCAGGTCTAATATCAAGGCTCTAATCAACTTCATATACCAGTTGAGTTGTGCATATGTGATCATCTGATGATCTTTCAGCTCCATTATATCCACCACACCCTATGACATGATCTTGGACATACACAATGTCATACAATATCATTATCATGTCATAAATCAAACCGGTTAGCCCAAAAACATGCATGCCTTCATGATCAACAACAAGGCCAACATATGTCATTCGGGTCTTCATCAATACCACTTGAGACATAAACTCCTCATTCTATTCTATCAAGGCTAATGCAATGATCTCTAGCCTTATTGACTTACATAACCTGCAAGAACCTGTCAGTATTCATACCAGTAAAATCCTGTACATACCAGTTTCCTGTACCGGTCCATCATCACTACCGGAGCACCTTCCTATAACTCCTAACATTTTGTGTCACTTTGCATCTAATTCTAATTGTAAACTCCATCTATCGACACATGTAGTAGTGATCCAACTCTGATCTATAGGTTTGTAACTAAGGCCGCCACTACACACACTTATCATCTCATTTTCTTCCATATGTCCTTCACTAAGGGGGTGAAAGATAATTTTAGTGTACTACTCCCCCTAAGGTATTGCATCTCCTTTGGGCCTTAGAAGATATCACTTGTGCATTGAATGCACAAAGTCGGTCCATGGTCCTACTCTCCTCTTTCTTCCTCCAAATCTGCATAACTTCACTTTTCTTCCCATTTTTCAATTTTGGGAGTAGGTATTACCTTCTTCTGTAGATTGGTCCTTACATTTCCGGATTCTGCATCACAACTGGAAGTAGTTTTATAGCAGCACACAACATCCATTACAACCTCATGATTTGGGAACATTCTAACATTCCAGTTTGATCATCTTCTTCTGGTCATGTTTCTATGACAGGCAACCAAAACCAGTAGACCTCTTGATCCTACAGGGACATTTCTCCTTTGGTTCCATGCAGGCCTCTAATTTCCATATGCTCTATATCTATTTTTTATGTTGAGTATGGCTGCTATAACGGCTTCCATATGACTGCAAGTTCTTCTTTCTGCATTCAAACTCTTTATGGCTAAAACCATTGTAGTTATAACAAATACTATTTGCATAACTAGGAGAGGAATTATTCCTATTTCTACTCCTTGATACATTTTGCTCATATGCATGATTTCTATGAGATCCTAGATTGTTCCTTCTATATCCCTTTCTATATTCTCCTACCCTATGGCCATAGCCATTACATGCAAAGAAATAACCAGTAAAGGATGGCATATGACTTACAAATTTATTTTTCCATGCATGTGGAGATCTTACCGGGTTAGCATCTCCATTTCCGCTTCTTCAGGGCTGGATCCTGGGTTGTCCAATCTTTGCAACTCTTATATATGATCACTTCTTTTCCCACAATTGCTTTGTCTTGTGGGCGGTAGCATTTCCTTTTATTCTACTAGTAGGAGGTCTTCTTTGTTGTCTTCTTCTATTCTTGCTTCTGGTGAAGTTGTCTTCTCCCATCTTCCCTTTTCCTTTGGGATCTACATTGTTCCTCATTCTTGCAGCACTGGTCCCCATCCTTTTTTACATGTCTTCATTGATTATGGTTAGGTCAACCTTCTTCTGGGGAGCATTTCTAACTATGAAGGTCTATCCCTTGTTCTCTCCATTTGAGGAGACAAATACAATGTCATTATGGGGGACATTCTTATTGGTGGAGCATTCACCGACACCATTTCCTAATCATTCAATGTCCTTGGCATGCTTTTTCTTTTTCAACATTTTGGCCAAGGCATCAGTGTTGCCATCAAACTGGATCCTCATCTTGATCTCATCTTGACATTTATCAAGGTCATTTCGGAGAATCTCCATTTCTCCAACCAACTTCTCATATTCTTTATCTTTTACTTCTACCTTGGATGCTAGATCTTTACACCGGCACTCCTTGGTGCCTCCTTGTTGAGTCTTTAATTATGAGACACGTTTCTTAGATTCTTCAAGATATCTAATCAACTGGTTCTGCTTCACACTAGTAGCATTCTTGAATAACTTGTATTCATTTCTCACTCTACTAAGATCTTCAAGAGCATTTACAAGTTCACCTTCAAGACCAACTTCTGCTTCATCTTCTTCTTCACCTTCACTATCACTGCCAAACACATCTTTTCAGTAGGAGTGATCTACATGATCATTCTCAAATGTGTGTCTCTCATCTTCTGATTCTTGAGACATGAAGAGGTGGTTTCCTTCTTCATCATTGTTGTGGCTGCTAGCTGATTTGTCTTCATCATTTGCAGATACATGAGATGCATTTCTCATCTTTTCTTCACAAGTCGGTTATGCAGTTGTAGGCTCATTTCCATAGAGCTTCTTCAATCTATCCCATAATCTTTTTTTTATCTGCATTTATCCACCTGTGAGGAGATATCATCTGATAACCCATAGAGTATAGCCTTCATTGCTGCATCATTGCATTGGTTTCTTCTTTTTGCATCTGAATCAATGGGAAGACTGACTTTACTAGGGAAGCCATTTACAACAGACATCCACACATCAAACCCTAGGGAGGACAAGTAGACTTCCATTCTACAACTTCAAATGGAATAGTTTGAACCATAAAATACTGGAGCAGGGATTGACACTAAACAAACCATTGTGTCCTTAGGCCAGAATTTACCCAAGCTAGAGAAATCTTATCAATCGGGAACCTAGGCTCTGATACCAATTGTTAGACACAACGTACCACTAAGAGGGGGGTGAATCAGTGGCTCTCAAAATTTTCCCTGTAACTATCCTATGTGAGTATATTGGTTAACAAATCTAACTGAATGCAGATGTACCGGTTAGATGGGAGACTAACACAAATGCACTCACACATAAAGCGGACAACACATAACACCAGCATATACGAGGAAAACCCAAGATAGGAAAAACCTCAATGAGAAATGTTGTTGGAGTCTACTATTCCAATCCAGCCTCATAATGAATCTCTGATTATAATGTTTAGGGCACCAACCCAAGGAGAACCAACCCCTAATTTAGGGCAGCCACCCAAGGAGCACCAACCCATGATTTAGGGAGCCAACCCAAGGAGCTACAACCTCTGCATCGAGCTCCAACTCAATAATTACAAAATCATGTTTTTATACCAAACTTATCTTCTTTTTACAAAAGAACTTTATAACTCTCAAGTATGTCTCTTCACCGGTTCTCCTCTCTACAGATCTCTATCGGTTCTATGTTCACCTTTTCTCTTTAGGAAACTTATCTCATGTTGCAACCCACTCTTTGTTGCACTTTTCTCTCTGTTGCATCCTTTCCAGTTCAGCCTCTCCTCCTTCTCTATCGGTTCTCTCTTTGTTGATTCTCTCTGCTACACTAGTTCTCTCCACAGGTATCGCACTTTGTCAGTTCTCTGCTTGCCTTCTCTGCAATCTTCTGCAACTCTTCTTTGTCGATGTGGTCATTATCGATAGCATCACTAATATTGGTTGAACACTTCAACCCCATTCTATCTCACACTTAGTCTCTCCTCTGATACTCATTTAGCACTTGAATGATTTCACTCCTTCAGCAGTAATACTCTCTCATCCAGTGGCAAGCTTCCTCAATTTTGACTTGCATATTTATATCCTGGTTTTCCTACCAAAAGCCAATTCGAATTTCAGGTGGTTAGGTTTTCCTCATTGGCCTCATGGAAAACCAAATCCAATCAGATCTCATCCAATCTAATCACCTAGATTGATGAACTTTAACTCATCAATCAACCCCACCATTTTTTATTCCTTCTAGAACACGCCTTCAATTTTTAGCATCCTTCTCTTAACCTATCAGTGGATTTCTTAGTCAGTCACCAAAAATGGTTTTACGATTTCCTTCACCTTTCTCAATCTTCTCAACCAGTCTATGTTGGATCTCTGTTGTCTATTTAACCTCATTCCAAAAACCTCTATTGTGCATCCCGTGAATCTCGCAGTCAACATAAATGTCAACCCGTCACCATCTACCTCACCGCTTGACACTTCACCGACTCAACATGTCACCTTGTGCATGCACACCACCATGTGGCCACTATGTCAGCATCCACCTTTGCTGGATCATTTGTGTTGGTATGGATAGGATCATCGACCAACTCCATTACTAGGTTCATCTACTAGTTTATTAACCCTATCAGTTAAACCCTTAACTGGTCTGTCATCAACCTTGCACTATGCTTTTCTTCCGGTGGAACACTCAACCAGTTAGCACTCTTGCTAACCTACCTTATGCACATCTTCATTAGATGGCAGTCTTCTGCATCTACACTTGGTTCATATTACCAATGGACATACTTATTGGTAAACCCCTTGATGACACCATTTCATCAACCTTCAACTATTTCCATCTGAAGCATCTGCATGTCGGTTGCACTCTCTAGCTGCAGTTCCTCAGCCTTGCCTTCATCTTTATCAAACCAGATAATATCTCAACCGGTTTGTCAAGGTGACAAATCCATCACTCTTTATCTATCCCAATCACTCATCATCCCTTCTATGTCGGTCCAGTGCATAACCCTGATTTCGTGCACTTGAGGCATCTTTGTGATTCACTAGTAGATCTGGTGTGAACCTTCAAACACATGCCTTTAACTCTTTTGTCTTATCTCACATAACTATGATGCACACTTTGGATAATAGGAGATAAATTCCACTTACTGGTGGTAATGGATCCTTGTCATCTACATCTTGCAATGCACTCATGTGGCTTCCCTATTTGTACAACATATCTTCAAACATACACATGTGATCCGGTTGGGCACACTCACTGTCAGTCATTTCTTCACATGGTGACTGCATCTCTATCCAGTGGGAGTCCTACTATTTTGCATCCACATAGCATACCAATGACCTGTACATCCTTCTCCTTCAGTGTTGATGAGATTTAGGTAACATTCTGCCTCTTCATCACAATCAATAGCTCAACATCTTGCTCATCCTTCTTGTACACTGGACATAAACTTGTCGTTTGACAACCACTTGCTTCATTGATTTATCTTCTCCATTTCAACACATGCTCACCGGCTAGCAACCATACACTATCAACACATCGCCAAGCAGTTGACATACTCTCCTTACTGGTGACAAACTATATCAGTAACCTGTCCATATCTTCAACACAAGTCAAGCATTAACTTGTGTACCAGCGACTCCAGTGGTGATTGTATTGAATGACATTCTCTCTAGTATACAACAATGATTGTGATTACATCTCTTATATTGGTAGTCATCCTATATCAGTTGACATCAATGACAACACAATGCCAACACACCTTTAATGTGTACTCTATTGAAGGTGTATGCAATGGTATTGACAGCCTCTCTCCAATAGATATCAGGTAATTTAGCTTCAGTCATCATAGTCCTTGCAGCATCCAAAATTGTTTTGTTCTTTCTTTCCACCAATCCATTCCGCTATGGGCTTCTCGATGCAGAAAATTGTCTCCTAATACCATTCCTTTCACAAAAGTTGTTGAACTCACCAGGTGTAGACTCATCGCCATGATCTGATCTTAAGCACTTTATCTTCAGTCCTGTCTCAATCTCAACCATAGCCTTAAAGATTTTGAATTTCTCAAAAGCTTCTAATTTCTCTTCCAAAAATTCTACCCACGCCATTCTAGAATAGTCATCAATAAGTAATATAAAATATCTATCACCTTGAAAAAATTTAATCCTTGCTGGTCCACATAAATCAATATGAATAAGATCAAGAATTTCATTAGATTTATCATGTATACTTCTAAAAGAATTTCTTACTTGCTTACCCATTTGACATTCTCTATGTTGGGACTCATAAAATTTGAGTCAATTTGATAGGCCCATTTGCAAAGAAGGGTAAAATGAAGCCAACATTCTCCCCTCATGTGCTTGTGAAAAGTGAAGACATTTGAAACTCTCAGGCAAATGCCAATGGAAGACTTTAATCCTAATGCCCACGACCTTTACCAAATCCTCCTTGTTGTGCAGAGGAACATGGACGATGAAGAGGAATGGGAACTTTTTAACAAATGCAATTAGCAGGTGTAAGCCAAATCTTTTGGGTCGTGTAGCTGAGTAAAAGACATTAGAAACTTCCAAACAAACTTTCAAGGGAAAGCCTTTATCCCACATTGGTTGTGGGAAGGGCATTTTTTGTATTAAAATTAAAAGCCCCATGCATATCAAGTTTCTAAAGCTTAAAGGCTTTTGACAAGAAAACATGCGCCCAGTGGACCTCGCGTGCGTGCACATCTCAAGGTGTCCAAATTTTGGTACAGGCTGGCGAGAAGAGGCTAAGGGTCATGCAAATTGAGAAGATCCAACAACAGATCTGAGGAACATCAATGGTGGAGTAAAATTCTAGGACTATCAACCGTTGTCATTGTATCACAATTGTGAAGTGCCTGAAATGTTATCCATCGAGACTTGGTGACAAGGTGGGCCTAGGTCTAGGTGGTGGGTCCAAGTGGCAAGACAGCTAGATGCATGGACAAATCAGGAAGTGACATGTGGTGGGACCGATAGAAGGGGTGAGCGGAAAAAACTAACTCGAGACCTCATGACCAAAGCAATTTCATTAACAGTCTCCATCTCGCTAGCATAAAATGCTAACACCCAAAAAACTAGAGACCTTGCGAGCGAACAAATCTGAAGAAGACCCAACGAAGGTCGTTAGGTCGTGATGGGAAACCACTCATTGGCATACCCCTTGCGACCCAATGACAAAGAAGGGATTCATTCCATTGGTTAGTTTGTCCATGCTAAGGTGTCAAGGAAGGGACTTTGAAGCCAATCCAGAGGTGACATATGGTCACACGCAGTAGAAGGGAGCAACTAAGAAGAAGCTAAAGGTCGAGCAAGTTGGGCAGATCGCACGGTGGTCGTTGATCCATGATTGGAAGATGCATGACCTAAAACCCTCACAAATCAGCAACAAAGCACATGCAGTAAAGGATTGAGGATAAAGAGCAAGTAGGTTGAAGATGATCAGCAACAAAGAAGAGACAAGGCCTAAGGTGGGTCTAGTGATGCTGGCGTGGTGGATGAGGTTTCAAACTGGTGGATTCATGGATGAACCAGGAGGTGCCATGTGGCAGAGTAGAAAGGGAATAAATCAAGATTGAATATATGGTTTCAGACTATAGTGAATATGAAGAGATTTAAATGCTTGGTTGTGCCTGGCTGCATGAAAGATTAATGGTTGATGGGTTACTTTACCCGAATATACAAGTGTGATATACCGTTAGAAAGCTCGTGAAATGAGGAGTTCGTTTCTGCAATCAACTTTAAAACTTGTCAAATATCTAGAGAATGGTTTCCATGGGAGTGATAGAAAGAATATTTTTAGAAGGAGTGGGACACTTGTCACTGATAGATGGAGATCTGATATTTTTCCCTCTTCTATATTTTCTGAGTTCTTCTCTTTTGTAAGGGTTCCAATTTTTGAGAAATTCTCGAAGGGAGATTTCCAAGAGAGGTTCTAGTGATGGCATTTTTCATTTTTTGCAAATGATAGTGTCTCGTATGGGTTTTCAGTGTTGTCTTTTTTGCAAGTTTTGTTTCAGTTTGTAGGTTTACACATATGCAAGGCATATGTGAGTTTCCACCAAATTGTCTCCAAAATACCATTTAAATTTATACAATTTCATCTTATCAAGGGTAATTTGGATTTGTCTCTCTCAGTTTTCTCTGAGGGTGTAATGTTTGTCTTTTGGGTATTCTTGAAGGAAGGATTTAAATCCTAAAACCCAGCATTAATGATTTTGAATGTATATTGGATATATAAATATGATTTTTTGATAGAGCAAAGGATTGTATTAGTGTAAGGCATTAATACATGAAAATTTAATGTCGAAAGTAGCTTGCATCTGAGATTTCTCTTTCAGTTTTGTGCATGACTCTGTGGCCAGGATTAGGCACTGGTCTTTTATAATGTTGAAGGATTGTTAGAACAAATTTTTAAAGAATCAAATCATAATATCTTTCTTTTCTATTTTGGGGAATGGTTCCACTTATCTCATGTTTAGACCTATCGATTTGTCAATGTAGATGTAGCTTATCTATAGTACCCTCCTTGTCTTTGAACCTTTAATGAGATCTATCTGCTTCTATTGATGTTGTATTGTGTGTCATTGGTCTAATTTTATGCATCAAAGGTACACTATTGTGCCCAAACTTTTGGGCAAAAACACAAACAACAAAATTTTTTTGAACACTTAATTATATGCATCCTATGCTTAATTAGTTGTGACAACTTAACAAGTTGTTCCAACAAAACCTTAATTGTTATTAAAATGGGTTTCTAAAGAGAGCGACGAAATAAAATTTAACTAGAAGCCTTAGGTTATGATAAAACTCCTCGACAATAGAATTAGATTATTACTTAAGTAACAATTACGATAACTCCTATTATCAAGCGGAACAAATTAATTTTATAAGGACAATAATAAATTCACTCAAATGTCCCTTTTATTTCGATTGTGTTTTATAATATTTAATTAGATCAACTTCTACTAAATAGACATTAATATAATTACTCGATTCAATAATGGTTCATCTAGGTAAAGGTATATCAAGTATTCCCCAATACATTGGTATTATAACCTCTTCATTTATAACTAAATTATTTCTTAAATCTATTCATTTAAGTATTAATACGATTTTAACGTAATAATATTAATTAATTTGAACAAATAAAATTGGAGTGCCAAATGTTACTATGTTAATTGATTTATTTAACATACGGTTCCATTTGGGTTAAATAAGTTCGCAAGATCAAGTTCATTGACTTATTTTAGAAATAGATAATTCCACCACAATATCCTCTTTCAAATAAACATTTAATAACCTTTATTAAATGCTTCCATTTAATTACAAATATCATTAAAAATCTCTAAAAAGTATTTATATAACTTAAATCAAATTGCAATATTTTAATCCTCCAACATTAGGTATTAAATATTTAATGCTTAACATTTAAATTACATCTAGATTTTAAATTTAATCATTAAGTTTTACGAAAACCCATCAATAAACTTCTTTAATAAGTTTACTCCAAAGAGTACATTATTTCTCCATAAATTAATCCCTTCCCAAATTTAATAAATATTGACATTAGAATACTTTTTAATCTTAATTTAGATAAACATACTATTTAATTTTTTTCTAAAAACATTAATAACTCTTCAAATATATTTACCCAAATATAAAATAGTTTATCACATTTCCATTAAATTTTCAAACTAGCCTTCTAAACTAAACAATAACTAAAGCCAAGAGAATAATTTCATTTCAAATTCTTAGAGGGACATCTTCCCTCCTCTATTCTTATTATTTTAAAATTATATATTTTTAAAACCCTAACTAGGGTTTGTTTTGATTTTACTTAAACTTATCCCTTATCTCATATTTTTAAATAACTAAACCTAACCCATGTATGGGTTAGGGCTTCTTTTTTTTCTAAACATATTTTTTTTTATGTGGGTGTGTGTAGGTGCGAAAGTGGTGAAGGAGGTCGAAACTAGCTGAAGGGGCAGCCATGGCTGAACACGGAGGGCCGTAGTTCCTTAACATTTAGGGAGGGGGCGAGAAGGCGGTGACAGTTTGCAGGGGGCAGCCCCCGTGGTACCCCACAAGGAGCGGTCGCTGTCCACTGTGGCTCACCACAGTGGCGACTGTCGCCCACTGTGGGTTACCATAGTGGCAGCCACCACTGCTAGGGGTCATCCGCAGTGGTGGGTTTCGCCCCGCCCACTATGGACGACCCACAGTGAGCGACGTTCGCTCACTGTGGCACCCGCGGGGGGAACAAAGGCCCCAATCTGGCGGGGGTAGGGTTTCTTGGCCCTCCCCCATCAGTCTGCCAAAAAAAGGTTTCTCCCCTTTATTTTTTAATTTATTTATATATATATATATATATATTTATTCTAATATGTAAAGCAATATATATATGTGTGTGTGTGTGTGTGTATAAAGATATGTATATATATATATGTTAATATATATTAGTATATATACATAAATAAGACAACGAGTTATAAAATATAATATACAGAATATATTCATGTCTTTGGCAATAAGACATATGTAGATCTCTGGTAACATTTTTTTTTTCCTTTATAAATGCATGTATTTTTAAATTCATATACTTATGCCCATATGTTTAATCTATGTGAAAGGCTGATTTATATATATATATTCAACAACAAGCTACATTAGGATATTTAATAACCAGAGAACTAAAGTCTTGTAATACATCTTTATTTCCTGCTTCTTAATAGTCTCTTTTTTTTAAGCATATATCTCTTTTCCCCCTTTTTGGTATTTCTATAGATGCAGTTATAAGGTAATAAAATATTGTCTGTCAAGAATATTAAATTAAAATAGTATATCAAGTAGTTATTTTCCTTTTCTTTTCTAATATGCAGAATATAATACTATAATATTGACTGTCATGGAAATAAAACAACAACCTAAAGTTGGTATATATTTCCTTTTTTGAGTATAAGGCATTAAGACAAATAGGTGTTTACATTAGTTTTTTTTTTAAACAAGCATCTAAAACCATCTACATTTTCCTTTGTTAAATCTAAAAAAAAATACTTAGATCTCTCCCCTATACTAAATCTAAATTTTCAAATCATATAAAAGCAGATTATTTAAAAATAACAGGTTCAAGTAAATGCATCTCTTTCTCTTTAGAATGTCTTAAAATTAATCTTTAGAGTTAGATGTATTTTTCCTAGATTTATTTTCTGCATTTTTTTTGAATAAATGACAGAGATAAATAAATTACAACAGCATTAATATTGTCTAGAAACACTTAGAAACATTAAAAATGTAGAACTATTATTCCTCTAATATTCATTTAACCATATTTTGCAATATTAACTTAACAAGGAATACATTTCTTATAAGGAAAATCTAAGTACAATATGTCTAGTTTTACAATGGGTGAAATAGCCAACTAGTCTCTCATTCCTAATAATGAGGACTTAAATAAATATATGCATTTCTCTTTCAAAGTAAATGCAACATAAGACTCTTTTCTTTCACTTCTGCAACTAAAATAAAATCTGCAAGGCCATTTCCAAGCTTTCTTTTTGTTTTCTTCTTTTCCAAGCAACCTGCATACAAAATCTTAAGGCTGTAACCATGGAGAGCTCACCTCCTAGCCTAGGCTTACTAGAAGCCACCCTCGAGCTTGGAGAACCAATTCCTAGATGGGTTACACTCAAGAAATCACAAACAAGCAAGGAGAAAACTCAAGCAAACACATTCCCATCCCAAAGCTGAACTTTATCACATAGTGTGACATTTACATGGGTGGAAGTGGACCAAGTACCTTGAGGAGAACTGCAAGATAGTAGATCACAAGCCAACTCATGGCAACCAAGAACACAATATAAGTCCAACAAGATAGTAGATCACAAGCCATCTCATGGCAACCAAGAACACATCACAAGTCCATCCTGACCCGACATCCTTATGACCCCCAAGGCATACATGCCATAATTTCTCCCCTTATGACCCCAAAATGCATAAACAAAACTATGCAGCAAGGGTCACATAAACAAACCCTTGAGATCACTCTCATAATGAGTGCCTCTCACTCTAAGGCTGTCAAACTCCTTCCACCCTCAAGACCATTCTACCCTCCCAAGGGTAAGAAGGCCTTGGATCACATAATATTTTCACAAAGGAAAAGCAAGGAAAACAACATTTACATTCAAGCAATCCTACAAACATATTTCCAACATACAAGTAAGAAAATGCACCAACCTTGAATCTGCCAAGGGTTTTCTAGGAATAGCTTGGAGAAGAGCAGCCCAATTCCACCATTCTTTTCTACAACACTTAGCCAAAATTCTATTCTAAAACTGGTTTTCAAAATTGCAAGATCTCATCTCCAAAGATGGAGAGTGGGTCATTAACTCACTAGGTCTCAATTGCTTGCCTAAGAAGGCTTTTACCACTCCTTCCAACCTCTTGGATAGAGTGAGAGGCTCCCATTGGTTGGTCTTCCCTAGGTCTTACACACTCCCTAACCAAGGTACCTCAAGAAGAGGAATGTAATGGGGAAGAGGAATGACACATACCAAGAAGGTTATCTACCCAAGGATGGCACTCCTAAAGATGAAATTCGGCCATCTAGGAAAACCCACTTTTTTGGGAGGTTAAACAGGTCCTAGGG
This sequence comes from Cryptomeria japonica, assembly GCF_030272615.1. Taxonomy (NCBI): domain Eukaryota; kingdom Viridiplantae; phylum Streptophyta; class Pinopsida; order Cupressales; family Cupressaceae; genus Cryptomeria; species Cryptomeria japonica. The sequence goes on from NC_081408.1 coordinate 421,045,136, forward strand.
GAAGGACACATGGCCAAATTTGGCCTTCACCCATAGGTACCCCATGAGGCCCAATAAAAATGCTCCAAAACTGACTCTAGGAGTTGGTTTAACCATTTGAAAGTCCACCTAAAGTTCACCTACGGGTCAACTCTGAGTTGACCCTCCTAATGGCTCAGCATCCTAGATTTCTTGGAACCTTCAAGGATAATTTGGAAATATATCAATTAAAGAAAATAAATCTCTCAAAAAGGTGACATGACAAAGCCAACACAATATACAACATATGTGTCAAGTGATGCCACAAAAGAGTTCCACATCACTGATACACACATGGCAATTTGTCTCTTGTAGAATCTACACAAATAAATAAATATAATTTATACACATGCAAACATTTACGTTTATGAATAAAATACGATGCATACGGGGTGTTGTCTCTCCAAATAGACAACCCCTAGTTTTACGAATGTACATAGGTCTAGGCTTGATTCTCCATAATGTTTCCATGGTCACAGGGATAATTTTCCTGCGCATCTCAAATACACATTAGTAATTCCCAAATAGCTTCATATAATATTAAACACATAAATAAGAATACCAATCAATCACTTTGCATACAATTGACATCATACAAATCAGTTTACCATAAAACAATGAAATCCATATAAATAAATTATCATAATCCCCCAAAATTCTAACCATTCATAAGGCATGCATCATAATTTCTAACATCATAATAAAATCCTGCAAATTCAGATATAGCTGACATTCGGTGGAACCTATAGGATCTAAACCCATAACACATCAAAATGTGCACCGCAAGGTAAAATGCTTCCATAACCTAGTTTAATTACTTTTCTCGCTAATTTATCCTTCTAACATAGCTCATCCTATTGAATTATTGCATTTATTTATACAGTCAACCTTGGAAATCTAAGTTAACCAGAGCTTGATCAGGGAGGGGCTCTACATACACCCACCTAGGTTTTGCAAAGCCTGAAGAGTAGAAGGATTTTTATCCTTGTTATGTTGTCCCAAGCCCTGAAGTATTTCATAGATTGCAATTAGCTACTTCATAGGTAAATTGCAGGTGAACTTGGGTTTTCTCTTTTTTGAGAACAACACTCTACAGACTGGATTATGAGGTTTAACAATCTTGGGCAAATCTCTAACAGTCGGTATTGAACTGATCTTTACTATGAAAACAAAATTAATATGACACATCCTCTTATGTCATAACCAACTTTCATCAATCTGAGCAATCAAGCAAGCCTTCTCACCAGAGTTTAAATGAAAGATATTTCTATCGGTATGACTTTCAGAAGAAATCTCCAATCCAGATTTATTAACGATCTTACATTTTCCATCCTTGAATTTCAAATGAAATCCTCTATCCACCATCTGACCTACACTTTAAAGATTATTCTTTAAGCCTTCAACATAATAAACATTATCAGTGTTAGTCTTACCATCCAATGATATTGTTCCTTTTCCTTTGATCCTACATGCCTTGTTATCTCCAAATCTGACCAACCCACCATCAAATTCTTGCAATGATAAGAAATTACTTATGTCACTAGTCATGTGATGTGAGCATCCACTATCTATAACCCATTCATCCTTCTCTTCAATTTTAGTAGCCAAGGCCTTTTCCACAGTATATGTTCCTTCAATGACAGATTCTGAAAAATCATCCTTGATAGCAATAAAGACCTAATATTTGTCGAATAAAGCACCATTACCGAATCCACTCATAGGTTCATCATCAGCATCATCAGAAATACCATCATCATCACCAGCATAATAACATGATTTGTCCTTATTCCTTCTGAATCTGGGTCTTCTCTAATACTCAGGATTAGGCTTATAATTCCTCACAAATCTTTCATGATTCCTAGCATCTCTTTGAGGACATCTAGATGCAAAATGACCAATCTTATTGCATGAAAAACATTTAAAAGGAACTTTGCCTTCATCCTTACTTCCAGCTGGTCCTTTAGGAATTCTTCTACCAATGAGGGCTTCTAGCTCTTCAAGCTCTCTTTCTTCTTTCTCAATTTCCTCCATATCCTTAGCATACATCTCTTCCAATCTATCTTAATTTTACTGGATGTAGATGCTTTAAATGCAGCCTCAGTTTTAGCAGCACTCTGATCTCTAAGTTCTTCAAGTTCAAAAGCAGTCAATTTCCCAAGTAGTGTATCTTTGGTCACAAGGGTACTTGACATTGTCCAGAGTTTAATGATAGCAATAGCCTTAATTTTGTAAGCCGGAGGTAGAACTCTTATAACTTTTGACACTATCTCATCTTCACTAATAGATCTGCCACAAAATTTGATACCCATGACAATCTCATTGACTCTATCCATGAAAAAACTTATCTTCTCATCTTCTTCCATCTTTAAAGTTTCATATCTTACCCAAAAACCTTCAAGTTTTGCAATCTTCACACCCTAGTCAGCTTCATAAAGAGTTTCAAGCTTTGTCTAAATCAGCTTATCATTTTATGACTCTATGACATTCAATAGATTTTCATCAGATAGGGCGCTTAACAATGCTTCTTTTTCTCTCATGTCATTTTCAGCTCTCTTTTGTTCATCAGTAGGTGTCAATGTTCCAGAATTAGGATCATGAGATATATACCCTTTCTCCTCTATCTCCCAAACTTCATTTCCAAGACATCTGAGATGAATCTTCATTCGCTCCTTCCATATCTTCTAATTTGTACCATCAAATTTGGGACTCTCCTTCTGGTAAGGATTGAATGTGGAACTAGATGCAGTTCCCATTGGATCTCCTCAAGTGGTTAAGCTTCTTCAGAGAGGACCTTGCTCTGATACTAATTTTTGGAATGCACTGATACCATTAGTAAACTAAGAGGGGGGTAATCCATTTACTAACAATAACAACAATTAATTCAATTATAAACTGTTAGGTCCCGGAGACAACTGAGAGGGGGGGTGAATCAGTTGTCTAATAAATTCATAACAAAACAACTTAACCAACTTACTGCTTAATACCAAGGAACTAGTCTTTTATACCGGTGGATAGTTTTATCAGATAATTGCAATACCGGTAAGGATTAATGCATGAAACAAAAAAGACAAAGTCATCCACAATACTTAACACCAATATTTGTAGGTGGAAACCCTGTAAGGGGAAAACCATTGTGGGAAACCTTACCCGCAATCAGATGATACTACTGCAGATAGTAACTATATACAAATGGGGTGTGCACATGTAGAAAGGCCAAGCGCCTAGAGCTCACTGCTCAAACACAAAATAGGAGTCACACTGACTACAATTGGATGGTTAAATCCAATAAGGATGTACTGCTCAAAATAGCATCTTCATATGCTGGATTTAGTACTGGTGTAGTTCTAATATGCTTTCACAAAAACCTTGCTTCACCTTCAAATGATGTCTATGTGTATAGCTCTGCTTAATCTCGCATATACCTTCACATAATTCTTCTTCACATTCCACATCCAATCTTACAAATAAGATCTTACATTTATATCATAACCTAGGACCAATTTTAGTAGGTTGGCTCTATTACAATAAAATCAATTTACAAATAAATTAATGCCCAATGCAATAACCGATTCAACATGTCATCTTAATGCATTTACAATAATAATAAGTCATCTCCATAGCATCCCATGCTAATCTGGAAAAGATAAACCTGTCGGTGTATAACCTGGACCTGTTTGCCAGTAACAACAAATATGCAAATATGAATATACAAATAATCAAATCTCCAAGACAAGGTGTCCAAATGATGTCTTCAACATAACCAAGTGTTTTCCATGCCATTCCAAGTGTCGGTGATCATTATATCATGTCGGTGTACCAGATACCGGTGACAGTGCATAAGTCATTTGCTTGTCGATGAATGTTGTTGATTCTCCAAAGTGCCAGAGCTGATAAGGTTTAGTAGGTGTCGACATCAATGACAAAACCATACCAAAATACCAACATAAACCTTATACCGAAGCACAACTCAATGAAGAATATAACATTAAAGCACAACACACATAACACCAATATTTGACTTGGAAAACCTGGAAAGGGAAAAACCATGGTGGGAAACCCTACCCACAATCAGATAAATACTCTACACTAGTATTATGAATAATTGAAATGGGGTTTGCACATACAGAAAGGCCAACATCCTAGAGCACACTGCTCATCACAAGGGAAAGTCTCATTAAATTACAAAATTATCGAACTACAATTTGAAAAACAATGAACTATGAAAGTAGCATCTACTAATGCCTGATACAATTTTGGTTAAGCACTGATGTTTGCTCTGCAATACAAAACCTTTCCAACCTTCACCTGAATGATATGACTTTATTTGCACTTAATTCTTTCTCTGATAATGTAGACTTAACCAACCATAACCATTGATCTATCCTAGTCTAAATTACATAAATAAGTCACCTATAAATATAGATCATCAACCTTATTAACAAGGTTGGCTAAACCCTAAACCCATAAACTCATAATTATAAGAATTACATCACATGATACCACCAGACCAATATTATGATTTACATTACATAGCGTGGACCTAAATCAAGTAACCAAACAATTATATTCATTGAGGATTTCACTAAGATCAAAATCCAACACGCTTCACTTGTCGGTAGAAACCCTCAATGAAAGTTTAACTAGATCCAAATAGGACCACCATAATAGAACACCATCCAATGCAAAGTCACCAAACACTTGGGATATGATCAAGAAGCACCAACAACATGAAAGAAACTGATTCCATAAGTCGGACCCAAAATCCATTGTCTAAGTCACCAAAACAGCATACCGGTAAAGCTAACTGGGAATGCCAGAAGCCGATGAAGCCAAAAGCTAGTCGGTAAAGGCATAAACCAACTGGTAACTGGAAATACCAAAAGCGATAAGCAAGTCATGAAACCACTAGAATATAGCAAACATATAACCATCAGAATAAGCATCCAAAACCAGTCCCAAAGATTTGAACATACCGGATCAGAATCACAGCCAAAACCAAAATGATCACCAAGACTAATTAGGATAGATCCAACTGAGATATTCTCCAACCAAGATACAATGTTGACATCACTATCAACACTTAACCAAATCCAGCATATTGCCAACATAATTGTATCAAAAAAAAGGTCAAATATGACATAGAATTGGTCAAATGCATCACTAGAAGCTTCAATTGCATTATTCTATCAAAAATTTGTTCAAGGTAGTTTACAAACTATAATTCAACTAACCACTACATAGTAAAGGCTACATGTGGTGTTTTATAATCAATTACAGTTCAAGTCTAATTGAACATGTCATATAAATATTCAAATGTGGAACATGGTGAGTCAATTGAAGCATTCTAGGTCAAAACCTACATTTTATAGTTTTGTGTGTATACTCATATGCACCACATGATAATCAAATGTGGCAAATAAAATTATTTGCAACACTGTGTGAACCAAATTCAGTGTTTTGTTGAATTTTTAGAAAAAATGACTATTTTTGCTAATTTTGGCAACAAGACACTATTAGATAGTAAAGACCCAATGGTTGGTGATATTCAATAGGGTAATGATAGTATGATGAATCAATAAGGATCCAGATAGCTTCTGAAAGGGGGGGTGAATCAGTAGATACAAAACTGACTAAACTTTCATCAAACTCAAAAATAATCTCTCAAGTCAAACTCAGAACTAACTGGTTCAAACACTAAACTAAAAATTGCAATATTGTTGTCAATTATACTGGTTGACTGTCATAACATAATAACAGTATAATAGCTCTGAAACTCTCAAAACCTTTTAACAAAAACATTCAAATACTTTACTAACAATAGTAAAAGCACATTTCAGATTACTGTCGGTCATCTTATCACATCTAAGTGGATTTAGCAGTTAAGCAAATTAACCATAGCAAACATAACCACAAAAACCATTCACCAATTGACACATTTGGCATGGAAACCCAAATGGGAAAAATGACAGTGGGGATGAATACCCACAAGTATTCTTAACCCTTCTGAAGTTTGCCCTGTTAGGAGCCAAGCCTATTAAAGCTTTGCAAAAAGTCTTGTTAGGAATATATCCTGTTAGGGACCACCCGGTAAAGGGATTGACTATAATGCCCTATTAGAAGCAATACCATATTAGGAGTAACCTCGGTAGAGGATTTGAAATCCAAGCTAATGGATTACCTGGTTAGAGGATTTAGATAGCACTAAGCCTATTAGAGCTTACTCGATTAAGGGATTTGACTATTGTAATTGTTAGAGAACAAAGGGGTGTGTTGATCTGCTGAATAGCACCACTCTACTTGATCAGATCATTTTCATGCTTCTATCTGCCTTCACACATACTACAAATACACCTTCTGGTTCAGCAACCAATCACACTTACACTTAACAAAAATTGCCAACAGTATATCAAAACAACTCATTAACCTTATAAGAAAAACAATAGGTCGGTAACACATCACAAACCTAAGATCTCATAGAGATTACAAATAAATTGGTTCAAGTATGATCGTTGGATTACATAAAAATCATTGCTCATTATTCAAGACAACCTCTACTACTCCTTGATCACTGCTTCATCGATTCCTGTAACTCATCACGTGGTTTCCACTTCATGAAATGTACTCGCTCATTACCAAGATAAAACCATTATCTTTATGTGCCAAAAACTATTTGAAACTCTTCACATACAACATTCATATGTAGCATAATCATTATCATTCATCATTTGATCATAAACCAATACAACTGATTCACCAACCTCCATCGGTTAGGGTTTAGAGCATCAACAGGTAGGGTTACTAGTTGATCTCACCGCTTCTCAAGTAATATTGGTTTCCTTCACTATCTCACCTACCGATTGCAAAACAACATCATAACAACAGCATTATCAGTTATAATTGACATCAATGACAACACAATAGTTCATCAATGCAATCTTCATGCAAATTCCAACAATGTCCCCCTTTGGCATTGATGGCAATACAAGTATCAATACCCTTGATTGTGATGATTGAGAGTAATGCACATACACAGGTATAGGAAACCTGGTTTACATTTTACCATGTAATCTCCCTCATCTGAGTCTCCATATCTTCAGTTGGGAACTGGCTATAGATCTTTTCTCTATCAATCATACAATTCTTCTCCCCATAATCACATAGTTCTTTCTCCTCCTTTGACAACAATACCAAAGTGAAAGTAAAACATGCAGTGTCATACTTCACTATTTTGCATCAGCATTCTACAACTTGATTCCCCCCTGGTGGAATAACTCCACTCTACACCAATCCTACTTCAATATTCTTCAATTATCTCTTGGACTGATGTATTCCACATCTGCTCAATTGACCTCGTGTAGGGGTACAGCCCCTAGTTGACCTCTAAGATACTCAAAATTAGTCTTAGGTAGAGTTTTAGTAAAGATATCAGCTAGTTTCTCCTTAGTATATACATGCTCCAGTAACACATCTTTACTCTGCACTTTCTCTCAAGAAATGATATTTCAGCTCAATATGCTTGGTTCTAGCATGCAACACCAAGTTCTTTGACATATTTATGGCACTAGAGTTGTCACATAAAATCTTTACCAGTTCTATAATCTTCAGCTTCAATCCTTCCAGAATGGGTTTCATACAGATTGCCTGGGTACAATTCATATATATGTTGCAACATATTCAACTTCAGTAGTGGACTGTGATATACAACTCTGCTTCTTGTTGCTCCAAGATACAAGTCTTTCTCCAAGAAAGAATGAACCATTGGTTGCACTCTTCCTATCATTAACATCACCTACCTAGTCTGTATTTGTATAAACCTTCAAATCAAAGTTACTTGCATATGAATACCATAATCCATAGTCAGTAGTACCTTTCAAGTATCTAAATATACTTTTAGTTGCTATCAAGTGTGTCTCCTTTGGATTCTTATAAAATCTGGCAACTAAACCAACTACATGAGCAATATCTGGTCTATTGTGAACAACATAATGCAATTTCCCTATCATTGATTTGTACTCCTTTTCATCAACAGATGCGGCATCATCCTCCATAGACAATTTACAACTTGTAACCATTGGTCTCCCAGCTAGTTTATAGTCACTCATTCCAAATGTCTTCAATACCTCTTTCACATACTTAGACTGTGTGATAAAAATACCACTCTTCATCTACTGAATTTGTAAACCTATGAAGAATTTTATCTCTCCTACTAGAGACATTTCAAATTCACTTTTCATCTCATTTGCAAAGTCCTCACTCATGTCATCATTGCCTCCAAATAAGATATCATCTACAAACACTTCACTAACCAATATCTTATCTCCTTCAGATTTGAGATATATATTGTTGTCTTCACTGGTTCTCTGAAAACCTATCTTCATTAGGTGTGAATGTAGCCTTTCATACCATGCTCTTGGTGCTTGCTTCAAACCATATAGTGCCTTGTGTAGTTTACACACCATATCCTTTGCATCAGTCAAAGCATAACCATCTGGCTGCTCAATGTATACTTCTTCTTCCAGTATTCCATTTAGAATGTTGACTTCATAGCCATCTGATATACTTTGAATCCCTTATATGCTACAAATTCAAGTAGAGTCCTAACACCTTCCAATCTAGCAGCTGGTGTAAATGTCTTGCCATAGTCTTCTCCTTCTTCCTGTGCATAAGCTTTGCATACCAATCTAGCTTTGTTTCTGACTACTACTCCATCTTCATTCAGTTTATTTTTGAATACCCATTTAGTTCCTATCACATTTTTATTCACCAGTTTGGGTACTAGGGTCCATGTATTGTTCTTCTCAATTTGGTCAAGCTCTTCTTCCATAGCTTTAATCTAGTGATCATATTCAAATGCTTCCTTAGTAGTTCTAGGCTCAATAGTGGAGATCATTCAAGAATTCTCTCTGATTCTTCTTCTGGTTAATACTCCAGCATCTTTATCTCTAATAATTTGGTCGGGATTATGATTGATTCTCACATACCTTGGAATAAAATGATCATTATCTTCAGGTTCTTCTTCCTCACTATCATCGTCTTCTTCTGTAGAATCTACCTGTTTCGGTTGAACTGGTACTATAGCATTCACTTCACTAGCTTCTGGCTTCACCAGTTCTGGTTCCAAAATCAGAATGTAAGGTTTATCTTTATTTTTCTCCTCACTGGTTTCTCCTAAAACTTTAGGATACTCATCCACTTGGACATCAACACTCTCAATGATTCTCTTTGTCTGGTTGTTGTAATATTTGTAGGCCTTACTCTTGGTGGAGTAACCAAGAAATATGCCTTCATCACTCTTAGCCTCAAACTTACTAGCATAGTCACCTCTCTTAATAAAACATTTATTGCCAAAAATATTAAAATAATTGACATTAGGTGATCTACCATACTAGTATTCATAAGGAGTTTTATCCTTACCTCTCTTTACCAATATCTGGTTCATAGTGTAGACAGTTGTGCTAGCAGCTTCTCTCCAGAAAATTTTTGCTACACCTCCTTGTATTAGCATCATTCTAGCAGCTTCAACAACTGACCGGTTGTTCCACTCTATAATACCATTCTATTGTGGTGTCCTCGGTGCATAAATTTACCTCTTAATTCCATTGTCTTCACAATATCTAGTGAATTCCTCTGAAGTAAATTCACCACCTTGATCAGTCCTCAAACATTTTATCTTCTTACCACTTTCCTTTTCAGCTAAGGCCCTAAATGCCTTGAACTTACTAAAGGCTTATGTTTTGTCCTTCAAGAATGTGACCCACATCATTCTTGATAAATCATCAATGAAGATCATAAAATATCTATCACCTTGAATACTTTTAGTCCTTATTGGTCCACAAATATCTGTATGAGCCAAATCCCTGCTGAGAAAGATTTGCTCTTAAAATTTAAGGATGTCATCTTTCCTAACTGACATTCCTTACATAGAGCATTCACCAGTTTTTCAAACTAAGGCAAACCTCTTACCGACTTGGACATACTGACTTTGACAATATTATCAAAATTTATATGACAAAATCTCTGATGCCAAAGCCAACTATCATCTACTTTAGCAATTAAACAGTTGTTGACTTTAGGATTTAGGTGAAACAGGTTACCTTTTGTATGCTTGTCAGTTGCAATTAGTTCACCTTTCCTCCCATAGATTTTGCACATTCCATTCTTAAATTACAATGGATAACCTTTGTCATTGAGTTGAGCTACACTCAAAAGATTGTGCTTTAATCCTTCAACCCAGTAGACATCATCTGCACTACTCTTTCCATTAAGAGAAATGGTTCCCTTTCCTTTTACCATGCAGGGTGAGTAATTTCCAAATCTCACAACTCCTCCATCAAATTCCTTCAAAGTAAGAAATTTACTCTGGTCACTGATCATGTGGTGTCAACAACCACTATCTATGATCCAATCATTATACCCATCTATACGAGAAACTAATACCTTATGATTAGATGTCTCCTATATAATCGCAAAAAAGACAATATCTTCATTAGCATCTTCCTCATATTCCTCATCAGTGATACCACCATCAACTGCAATGAGACAATCTCTTTTGCCTTTTCCTTTGTACTTCTTGAACTTCTCACGCTTATGTGTATTGTCACCATTAGGACAATTAACTGCAATGTGTCCAATCTTGTTACATGCAAAACACCTCAAAGGTAATTTACCTTTGTACTTACTGGTACCTCTAGGCAACCGCTTGGCCAACAATGCTTCAAGCTCAATCAAACTATCTTCATCATCAACTTCTCTGCTAGATCTAGACTCATAACTATGACTAACATCTCTACTTTTCCTCATAGGTGAATTAGAAACTGGAGCTCTAAATACAAATTCGGATTTCTGAGCACTACCATCATAACCATTTAATTCAAATGCAGTAAGTTTACCAATGATGGAGTCAAGAGTTACCTTAGTTTTATCAATAGACTTTAGCTCTTAAATGGCTGTAACTCAGATAGTGTAGACCGGTAGAAGGCTTCTCAACACTTTACTATTCATTGTGGAATTCTCCACTTTACAACCAACTCTCTTGATCTCACCAACTATCTCCTTGATCCTCTGACCATAATGTTGAATATTCTCACCTTCAACCATCCACATGTCATCAAATTTACCTCTCAAACTCTCTTCTTTGAAAATCTTCACGTGCTTATCACCGCTATATATTTCCTCAAGTTTCTTGCACACATCATAAGTAGTCTCCAGACCATGGACATCAACATACTTTGAATCAGGAAATTACAATGTTACTGTCAAGTATACGAGCTAACTATAATAATAGAATAACACTATAACAACTCCGAAACTCTCAAAACCTTTTAACAAAAACATTCAAATACTTTACTAACAATAGTAAAAGCATATTTCAGATTATTGCCTATCATCTTATCACATCTAGGCGGATTTAGCAGCTAATCAAATTAACCATAGCAAACATAACCATAAAAACCATTCACCACTTGACATAGTGATTTTGACGTGGAAACCCAAATGGGAAAAATCATGATGGGGATGAATACCACAGTTATTCTGAACTCTTCTTAAGTTCATCCTATTAGGAGCCAAGCCTGTTAAAGCTTTACAAAAAGTCCTATTAGGAACAAATCTTGTTAGGGACCACCTGATTAAGGGATTGACTATAATGCCCTATTAGAAGTAATACCCTAGTAGGAGTAACCTCGGTAGAGGATTTGAAATCCAAGCTAATGGATCACCTAGATAGAGGATTTAGATAGCAATAAGCCTGTTAGAGCTTACTCGGCTAGGGGATTTGATTGTTGTAATTATTAGAGAGCAAAGGGGGTTTGTTGACCTGGTGAATAGAACTACTCTACTTGATCAGATCCTTTTCATGCTTCTATTTTCCTTCACACATACTATAAATACACCTTCTGGTTTGGTAACCAATCACACTTACACTTAACCAAAATTTCCAACACTACAACAAAACAACTCATCGACCTTATAAGCAAAACAATAGGTTGGTAACACATCACAAACCTAAGATCTCATAGATATTACAGACAAATTGGTTCAAGTATGACCGTTGAATTACATAGCAATCATTGCACATTATTCAAGATAACCTCGACCGCTCCTTGATCACTGCTTCATCGATTCTTGTAACTCATCACGCGATTTCCACTTCATGAAATGTACTCGCTCATTCCCAAGATAAAATTGTTATCTCTATGCACCAAAAACCATTTGAAACTCTTCACATACAACATGCAGATGTAGCATAATCATTATCGTTCATCATTTGATCATAAACCAATACAACCAATTCACCAAGCTCCATCAGTTAGGGTTTAGCACATCAAAAGGTAGGGTTAACGGTTGATCTCACTGCTTCTCAAGTAATATTGGTTTCCTTCACTAGCTCACCTACCAGTTGTAAAATAACATCATTACCGGTTATAATTGACATCAATGACAACACAATATTTCATTAATGCAATCTTCATGCAAATTCCAACAGGTAAAAGGCCAATCAGTTTCAATAATCTTGTGCAAGAAATGCATGCCAAGAATGATAAAAATGTATATTATTCAAGGAATATTTTCGATATTGTAGGCCCAAGTGATAAACATCGTAAGATTCTACATGAACATTTCACTCTCAAGAGTTGGAGAGTAGGGGTTCAATAGTACCTAAGGGTTCCAATGAGACATTAATTCAAGAGATTCAAATAAAAACATATAACATAAATATAGAAAATCTCCCAAGAGCATCCCATTGTCCTCTATTCCCAAGGACTTAGTGAATCTGCAATATTAGTGCTCTCAGATCATGAACAAGATTCAACTAAATGACAACTTAGAAAATGATATTTCTACAATGATGTGCAATTTAAGATAAATGAGAGCTAAATGCAAGATATACAAGCTAACATGGAGCTAATATAAAGATATAAACATGATATGAACAAGATATTAAACTAAAAAGCATGCTAAAATGAACTAAGATAAGCTAAATGGATGTATAAGCTAGATACAAATGAGCATTAGTTTGATGCACAAATAAGAGATAATTTACATGCTGGAAATAGCTCTATTTATAGACTTTCCAAGGCCAAGAGTGAGGTGGCATGGAATCAAGGGTTGAGATTCAATCTGGAAAATTGGATGGTGAAGATGCAAAGATCATTTATGAGGTAAGGCCAAGTAGATGGAGGTTGAGATGGATTGACCATATTTATTGCTAAGTATGGGCTCAAGAAGCAACCTTGAGTAAATAAGCATGGAGAAAGCAAGGTTCAAGTACCAAGAGGTATGGTACAAGTACCCATGTGATGGAAGGATATTTGACCAATTTAATTTGTAAAATAACTATTTTCACTTGTCACATGTTGATGTGTCTGATGAGGTGGAAAAGGGGATGAAGATGTGGATTTTTAGGAAAATACAAGTGAGATGGAATAAATAGGATTTTTAGAAGAATTTTGGGAAAATGAATTATATAATTAAATTGGGGAATTCAACTATATAATAGAGGAACATTTAAATAACCTTTGCATCCAAATAATTATTCAAGCTAGATTTATGTGCATACATTTTGCCCCTCTTTGAAGCAATGTGTTTGCGACACTTTGGTTCAAAGAAAATTATCCAAGCGATATGTGATGTGCGACTAATTTGTCAATGATGCCCTGCATGTTTGAAAAATTTGACGATTTTGATGCCCCGAATATTTATTTGTGATGTATGCCCCCTTGGGAGGTAAATCGGGAAAGTTTGTGAAGCTTTGAGCGCTTTGATATTTTTCACAACAATGAAATATTTGTTGAGATTTTGTGAAAATGATCAATTTTGAAAAAATTTAACAATTTAGCTCCCGATATTTAATAATATGCCCCAGTTTGATGTTGAAATGGTTTGATTTGAAAGAATTAGGGCTAGATAAAAATTAAATAAATAAACCCCACCAAAAGTATTTTTTTAAAAAGGCATATAAGGTCAAAAAGGGCCTTTTTACTTGTCATTTTCACATTCACTATTTCAAGATTTCTTGTTGAGGTGGAGTGCTATCCAGCTATCATCATGTCAATTCTATATAATCTTCACCGGTTTGAGAGGGTTCACCACCATGATCGACCAAAGGCATATGGACCACCTATGAGTCGTTGATAACCTCTTTTGATTCAAAAAATTTAATTTTTTATTCATTTTTTATGATTTTTCTGTCAGTTTAAAATTTTACATTACATTTTAGCGCATTACAGGATTTTTCAGCACATCCGATGGGCGATTTAGTGCATATAACTAGGTCAAAGTTAGGGCACATTTTTTAATTTTTCATGCATTTAAAATTTAGAGTCACGCATATGATAGTTTTAGCGTGTAGGATTTGTTTTGTAGCGCATATGAGAGAAATCACACATATGACCTGTGTGATTGCACATTCGATAAAAAAATTAGCACATCTACCCAATTTTGTGCATGTGCTTCGCATTTTTACGCATACAAAAATTGTTTTTGCACATTTGTGTGTTTTAGTGCATACGAAGTGCATTTTAACGCATATGCCCCAAATGTAGGTTTTTGGTGATTTTTGAAAGCCTGATTTGATGTAGTCAACAACTTTGGATGATCAGTCAGCTAGATAGGGTGAATAATTGATGAATTATGAGGATAGATATGCTCGTAAGAGTTGATAGGTTGATAGATGTGCTCAGAAGAGCAATTTGATGTGCCCATAAAGAGTAATTTAGGATGCACTCGCAAAGAGAAACTAGATGATTTGATATGCTCATGAGAGAAAATTGATGTGCTCACTAGGAGAAATTAATGCACTCATAAAGAGATGTTTAGGATGCGCTCGCAAGAGAAAGTAGATGATTTGATGCGCTTGTGAGAGAAAACTTATCTGCTCGCTAGGAGCAATTGATGCACTCATAAAGAGTAGTTTAGGGTGCACTCGCAACGAGCAGTTGATGCCCTTGTAATGAGCAATTGATGCTCTCGTAAAGAGAAATTGATGCACTCATAAAGAGAAATTAGGATGCACTTGTAAAGAGCAATTGATGATTGGTTGATGTGTGACTTGATGTTTGATGTTTGTTGACTAATGATTGATAATTGTTAAGTGAATAGACTAAATTAGTTGTTGATTGTGGTCTGTTGCTATATTATAGGCTGATTTGTGAGTCCTCCAGATGTGAGGACAATATCCTATGACATTCAACACGATTTTGTAGTTTACTAATGATGATCAAGGATTGATTGATGCATCTAGATTGGGGTTCTTGCTAGATATGCCATAGTATCGAGTGAACCATGGTCTATTGACAATATTGGCAAAGCGATGGCACAGTGACCATAACAAATTTCACTTGTCGACTGGAGAGATGACAGTCACCTTGGAGGATGTATATCGGATCCTTCCCATTCCAATTATGGGCAAGCTTGTTATATATGATGTCAAGGAGAAGGTTGGCACCAAGGCCTTGAGATATATTTTTGATGATCCACAAATTGGTGGTTACTCCATTGCATGGTAGGATATGGTGGATGAGTATGAGCCACTTCCCTCAGTTATTATAGGTGTGATTGGAGGGTTCTTGTGCCTAGACAAATGGAATGGTTTTTCAATTGGATGGGGGTGGACATTAGGTCGGATGCTCGAGGAGCAGATGAGATATGTTTGGCGTGCATGCATGTTGGCACACTTGTATCATGATTTGTACCAAGTTGTATTTGATGAGGGGGATTCATTTTCTTCATGGGTCATCTTATTGTAGATTTAGGCTTGGG
This sequence comes from Cryptomeria japonica, assembly GCF_030272615.1. Classification (NCBI taxonomy): domain Eukaryota; kingdom Viridiplantae; phylum Streptophyta; class Pinopsida; order Cupressales; family Cupressaceae; genus Cryptomeria; species Cryptomeria japonica. Next base: position 421,060,913 of record NC_081408.1, read on the forward strand.
AGCATATCCCAGTAGCACGGCCACTCATAGACAGGATATGTCTACCAGGCACGCCCTATGTTTACGCATATGCAGAAGTTGTTGTCCACTAGAGGCTAGGAAACCTTGAGTATTGGAGGAGAGTACTGGATGAATTGTCTTCATTTGTGTGGTGACCTTATATTGGTTGTGAGTAGTGGGTCGAGGACTAGAGGGAGATGCCTTATGTGTTTACCTCAAGATTTTTGATCGGCAAGATCCCATGCATCATTGAGTGCTTTATCATCACACGAGTCTATTGGCAATATGGTCATACACAAGGGATGCCACAATGTATAGTAGAGTATGCGCGGGCACATAAGGAGAGGCCGGAGTGGAGGAGTTCCTTGGATTTTGACATAGCATATGGGGAGATGTTGGCACTTGGGGGTGGCATGGGAGTACTTTCCACATTGTTTGGATGGGGGCCTGGCATGGCAATATGCTAAGTATTTTGTAGAGTACCTATTCTCGAGGCTCACAGATCTAGAGGAGTCGATGCCATTATTTGAGGATGACAAGCCACATCTAGCTCAGGTTAGGAGGAGGAGATATGGAACAAATGAGGTAGATGGGAGGATGGGAGAGGTAGAGGCAGAGGGGATGGAAGATAGAGGGGAGAGAGAGGTGTTAGAGATGGAGGGGGAGGGGATGGAGGAGAAGGAGGATAGGTGCAAAAGAGACATCCACTACAGGCATTAGCTCCACCTATGGTACCGGAAGCACCTAGGAGTCCTCAATTGCCATAGTCATATCCACCACAGCGTCGAGCACAAATTCTAGGGTAGGTTCCATAGAGGCAAGCACAAAAGTCAGATCAGGTCAAATAGGGCCACAACCATAGGTTCAGCCACAAATACGCCCACAGGTTCGGCAATAGGTTTGGCCACAGTGTCATCGGAGGGATAGCCAAAGTGGCTATAGGGAATTATTAATCAACTAAGGACATAGTAGGCACAGGCACAAGCCCAAATATCTTAGCTATAGGGATAGGTCACTCATCTCACTATAGAGTAGGACACATTGATTGAGAGATATGGTTAGGTAGAGACTCTTGTCTAGACTTTGCGACAGGCAGTAGACTAGGGGCCCAACGGGGATAATTTGAGAGATCTTGTCTATAAAATGGAGAGGGTCGATTATTATAGAGCACTAAATTTCCAGATAGTACCCCCAAATAGATGAGCACTAACATATGCCCAGAGCTCCAGGCGTGGGGGTTCCTAGAAAGAGATAGAGAGACGAGGAGTTACAGGTCCAACGAGGGACCCAAGTGGGGATGGTGCAGGAATAGGCCCTTCAAGTACAGCTGATGGATTGGATGCTAGGCCTATATATTTCAAAGGGATCCACTCATATCTTTTTCCCCTCTTGGATGTATTTTGATTATTTGATGTATGATTATGACTCCCCATTTTTTGTATTGGTATCACTGGATTTGTTTATTTTGGTATACACATGTATGATGTACCTTGATTATTGCCACTCTTGTTGTACTGATATCACTGTACATGGACATTGATTATTATTTTGTGATATGACATGCGATGATGATTCTATGATGCATTCTACATGCAGATTTATATGATTTTTAAAGATGCAGTATTGAGATGAGATGCATTTACTTTTTTTTCTATATGACATGGATGTTTATATGATTTATGAATGCAATATGATGTCTATGTGATGAAAATTTATGATGCTATGATCTATATGTTTTGAATGTGGTATATATGATGAATTGCTTATTTATGCTTATGTGTATGTATGATGATGGATAATGTGATATGGATGCAGATGATGCATATGTGATGGTTATGATGTATGCATTGCTTATGCTTATGAGATGGTACTATGAATTTATAGGATGATGTCTATATGATGATACAATATTCTTATAGGATTATTTGTGATGAAATATATCTAATTAACGAAATGATGTAATGTATGTGTAGACACCTAAAAAATGTCTCATTGATCATGTACTAATTATTCCTCTAATTAATTAAATAATCTTCATTATTTAATTAATTTAATTAATCTATTTCTTCTAATTTCATATTTCCTCATCATCTTATTAATTATTCTATTTTCCTATTCTTTAAACATTTTAATCATTTTCTAATATTAATTAAATAATTATTCTTTAATTAATTCTGATTAATTCTCTAATTTAAATAATCTTTATTATTTAAATAAATTAATTTTTTTCTGATCGGTAAGAGGCCGTAGCCAAAAATTTTATTAATCAAAATTTTTTTTTTACATCACTCCACTCGTGCAGGCGCTGGTAGGAAAGAGTGGAGGCGAGAAAACCTCTAGCCTTGCCCAGGACCGTAGTCCAGATAGTTTCTACATCTAATTACAATAAGCATAGATTCAGAATAATACAATAACACCCTGGGCTAGGGTGAGCAAGTGGGCAAATATTTTCTTCCCTTACAGGCCCATATTACTATTTTTCAAATGTCACTGTTCTCCATGTGCTTTGTTTAAGAGTTTGAGCCTTGATTGCATGTAGTCTTTTATCATTTTAGCAGCTTTCATCCTGTCATTTGTTCAGGATGGCCCTGCCCTCCTACATGATCAGTTTTCAAAACACTTGCCCAGATTGTTAGTCACATGTAGTATTCCAACGTGATTTGACATCCTTCTCTGATGTTTCTAAATTCTTAACCTCATATATCTAAAATTATAAAGTCATCAATATGGCATATTCATAAACAAAGATTCAAGATACTTTCCATTTTGAGAAGTGATCATCCATAGTTATGAATCACCTGTCTACCACCTTTTTCTTATGTACCCAGATGCTATCCCTGAAAATGGATGATATCCAGGATACAAAGGGGGTAAATGGGACTTATGTCTTGCTTGAGTCCAGCTAAGGGTAATAGAGGTAGATGAGTTTTATGGTAGAACCACATATTACCCACAGTCTGTGGATTGCTAAATAACCATTCAATTATAGAAAGCTTGGCAGCAAGTATCGAATGAGTATATGGAAAGGCACTTAGGGGTTCCTATAGGCCAACACATGCAAAAGATGAGGGCTATTATTTTATCGAAATGGTGCACCTGTTGAATCGAAGAATCCTATCGATGTTTCACCGATAAGATGATTTATCAAATAGACTTGGGCATCGATGAACTTCAAAAGGGGCTTATCGCAAGCGGTATTTTACATCGATAGAAGGTTATCAAAGAAACCAAGGGAGGTTTCATCGATGAAACAAGGCTACCGAAGAAACTGCATTATCAGTAGGACACATAATGAAATCACCGAAGGAGATAGATCTTCCAGAAAAGATGAGAGCAAAGAAACTGGGGAAGGTTTTATCAATAGGACAGTTCGAGAGAAGAAGGGTGTCGAAGAGATACTAAAGTTATTGGCCGACAGAGATAGTTTCATCGAAAGATAAAAGGTCAATAAAACATTATAGAGTTTCAATGATATAAAAGGGTATCAAGGGAAAGGGGACACCGATGAACCTAAGAGGGGCTCATCGAAAGCATAGATTCCATCGAAAGAGGATATCGAAGAAAGCAAAGATAGTTTTCATTGATGGGAAAAGGCTTCCAAGGAAATAATGCCATCGGTGCAACATGAAGGAAACTTACCAAAAGAAGTGTTCTTATCAAAAGTATGATCAAACAAAAAGATATCGATAATAATATGAGTTATGAGGAGGCTAAAAGGTACATTACCGTTGAGTGTGGTTTTACCGATGCAACTTTATCGAGGAAGATTGCTAATGAGTTCATCGATGAAACAAAAGATAGATGGCCTCGATGAGACAATAGACCCATTCATTGAAGGAGTGAAGTGATGTCGATAGAGAAAGTGTTTCGATGGAAGGATAAAGGAAGTTACCAAAGCCCAAGGTTTCTTCAACATAAGACCCAACGATGTCTCATCAAAAAAAGGGAATCGAAGAAACCTATCGGTGTTTCATCGATAAGATGATTTATTGAATAGACTTGGGCCTCAATGAACTTCAAAAGGGACTTATTGAAAGCATTGTTTTCATCGATAGAAGGTATATCGATGAAACCAAAGGAGGTTCCATCGATGAAGAAGGACTAACAAAGAAACTTCAAAATCGGTAGGATATGCAATGAGTACAATGAAGAAGATAGTTCTACCGAAATGATGAAATCGAAGAAACTGGGGAAGGTTTCATCAATAGGACTATTCAAGAAAGGAGGGTGTCAAAGAGATACTAAAGTTATTGGCCGACAGCGGCATTTTCATCGAAAGATAAAAGTTCGATGAAATAGATGAGAGTTTCATTGATAAAGAGGGTAGTGAAGGAAAGGGAATACCGATGAACCTAAGAGGGACTCATCGAAAGCATTGATTCCAATGAAAGAGGATATCAAAGAAAGCAAAGATGGTTTTCATCAACGGGAAAAGGCTATCGAGGAAATAATACCATCAACACAATGAAGGAAACTTACCATAGGAAGCGTTCTTATTGAAACAATGATCACGATCAAACAGAAGTAGGCTACATCGATGTGTGTAGTTTAAAAGATGCAACTTTATCGAGGAAGATTACTAATGAGCTCATCAATGAAAGATGATACTGAAGCAAATCATCAAAAGAAAGATGGCCTCGATGAAACAATAGACCCATTCAACGAAGAAGTGTAGTGATGTTGATAGAAAAAGTGTTTCGATGGAAGGATAAAGGAAATACCAAAGCCCAAGGTTTCTTCGACATGAGACCCAATGATGTCTCATCGATATAAAAGGGTATCGAAAGAAAGGAAATGTCGATAAACTTCAAAAAGGACTCATCAGAGATAGTAATTCCATCGATAAAAGATATCGATGAAGGTGGAGATGGTTTTCATCGACAGGAAAAGGTATTCGAGGAGATAATACCATCGGTGCAAAGGGTCACCGAAAGAAACATTCACATAACAAGAATAAGGTCAATTAGACAGAAGGCAGTTTCATCGGTAAACGATATCAATAAGGAAATAGGTTTTGAGGAGGCTAAAAGGCATGTCTTCGATATGAGTTGTTTCGCCGATACAACTTTATTGGTGGAAGAAGTATTTGGTGAGACAATAGATCCAATCATCGACGGGGCATTGATATCGATGGAAGAATTATTTTGATGGAAAAATAAAGGAGGTCATCAAAGCCCAAGGTTTCATCGATATAAAACCCGATGGATATGAGATAGGAAGCAGTGAGGAGATAGCCCTAGTGACCAAAAATAGTATATCGATGAATGAAGGAAATACATGATCAAAGTGATATTCAAAACAAAAGTGTTAGTTAATGGCTTATGTTGAGAAGCCAATATTTAAACTGAATGTTTGTCTAAGTTTCTAAATGAAAATACAGGGGGCATGAAGAGGAATAAATAAGGGGGTTAAAACAAAGTCTGGGAAAGAGAAACATAAGGGGATGAAAGGAGGAACATGCTAATGACAACTCAAGACACGAAAACAAAAGATTGATGCTTTAAGGTGGCACAGATAGGAGATTGATGTCATCAGCTCCCAAATTGGCCAACTCATCTGCTCTTTTATTGCCCTCCCTATAAATATGATTGATTGTGAACCTATCAAAATCTCTGCATAGGTCAAGAGATTTTGACAGCAAAGTATTTAGTCTCCAATTAAGCATACTACCTTTCCTCAGAGCATTGACAATTATAGTCGAATCTCCTTCAATTTCCAAGTTCTTAACTCCTAGTTTCCTACATAAATGTAGACCCTCAACTAGGGCCATAAGTGCTGCCCAATTGTTGGTATTGATGCCAACCAGAGAGGCAAGGGTTGCTAGTTCCTTGCCTTCCCAATTATGAGCAACACATCCTATCCCTACTTGCCCTGGGTTGCCACAAGATTCCCCATCAAAGTTTAGCTTCATCCAACCTACGCCTGGGGATTGCCATCTGTATGCATCCCTTGATTGAAGACTTGCAATAGTACCAACACCTACATAGGGAGGAAAGGATAAGCCTTCCCAATGTTTTTTCATTTTTTCATCCCAATAAGTGATAGAGGCATTCTTCAATGTACCTGATGACAATCGGTTATTCATGAGCTCAGTGATAGTTGACTCTATCATGTTAATGATTTTGGGCACCTCTAGCTTTTCATTCTTAAAGAGACATATATTTATCTCCTTCCATAGTTCCCACATTATGGAAGAGGGAAGAGTTGTCCATAAACCTTCAAAAAGATAGCCATGCCTAAGGAGGGGCCATGCCTTGAGCATTCTAAAGATGGTGTGGGGGAAGGTTGCAGACCATTCAAGTTTGTTGGTGAACCAGATCCAACATTTGTGAGCAAAGGGGTAGTTAAGGAGGATATGATTCATGTCTTCCTCATTTGCCTCGCAAAGAGGACATCTGCTAGGGCCCTCATACCCCATTCTTCTAAATTTGTCCACAGTTAAGAGCTTGTTCTAAACCACAAGCTAGGAGAAGATACCTGCCTTAGGCAGATAGTATTTATCCCAGCAAAGTTTCAAGGGAAGCTCAGTCATAGGTCTTATAAATGATTTGGAGATGAGAGAGTACCCATCCTTGGAGTTGTATTCTCCTCTTAGGGAGCAATCCCAGATGAGCTTGTCCTCATTATGACCTAAGGCAATGTTCCTTGATTTGAGAATTGTCATAAATTTTTGTTTATCCCTTACCGAGATATCCTCATCTTCCTTCTTGATCCACTACCAACTGGCCCCGTCTACTGAAGGGGAGATATAGTTGTTTAACAGGGGACCTCTATGTGATTCAAGAAGGATACGAGTAGAACCAAAGTCATGGATATTATCAATAGCCTTATATCCACCCCAAGAATCTAACCAGAAAAGAGCTTTATCCCTAGACCCCAGGTTCCAAGTAAGTCTGTCAGAGATAATCCTCCTGCAATCTAACATAAAATTCCATAGGCAGGACCCTCTAGGAGGGTTGGTTTCTCTGAATATTTGGATAGGATTCCCTCCATTAAGGTATTTTTGGTGCAGCAAGCGAGCCCATTTGAGGTGGGGGGTTCTGAACATCCTCCAGACCAACTTGGCACCCAAGGCTTTGCCCTGATCACGAAGGCTTCTAATGCCAACTCCTCCTTCTTCTTTAGGTTTGCATATCTGTCACAGGATATGAGTGATATTTTACGATTGTCATTAGCACCTTGCCAAAAGAAAGTCCTGAGATGCTTATTGAACTCAACAAGTTTAGAAGAAGATAAATGTTGACAGGAGAGCTGGTAAATGGGCATAGCTGACAAGACCGATCTAACCAAGGTTGCTCTGCCTACAGATGAGAGCCATTTTCCTTTCCAAGTGTTAATCCTGGACTTGATTTTATCCACCAAGTTGTCCCATAATTTTGAGGGTCTTCTACCCTTGTCAAGGGGAATGCCTAGGTATTTGCAAGGAAGAGTTCCTTCACCCTTCTCTAGGACATTGCTGATCACTTGTCCTAAGGAAGGGTCTATGTTGAACATAAAAACTGCAAACTTGGCCAGATTCACCTCTTGACCCGAGGCTAGCATATAGGAATTAAGGATGCCTTTGAAGGCTCTCGCTTCCTTTACACTTCCCTACCCAAAAAGCATCGTGTTGTCGACAAATTGTTGGTGTGTAAAGGGAGGGAGGCCACTGGTAATGGGGATTCCTTGAATCCCACCTTCCTCTTTGGCCTTAGAGATGGATCTACCTAGGGCTTCAACCATGATGATGAAGAGGAAGGGAGACATAGGTTCTCCTTGCCTGAGCCCTCTTGAGCTGCTGAAGAAACCTTCTGGGGAACCATTAACTAAGACCAAGAATTTGGGCATGGATATACATTCAAAGATTAGGTTGATCCAGGATTTGGAAAATCCAAAGGCCTCCAAGCATTTGCATAGGAAGCGCCAGTCAACTTTTTCGTAAGCTTTGCTTATGTCTAATTTGACTACATACTTGGTGCCCTATTGAGCTGGACCGAATGAATGGCCTCTTGGGCTATAATAACCCCATCATAGATTGATCTATCTTCTACAAAGCTGGTTTGTTCTTCACTAATGATAATGGGGAGAAATTCTAGAGTCTGGCTGCTAGGGTTTTGGTTAAGAGTTTGTACAGAGTGTTGCAATTGGTCTAAAGTCATTAAAGCTTTCAGGATTCTCTTTTTTGGGGATGAGAGCTAAGAAGGTATTGTTGATTTCTTTGAGAATCTTACCAAAGTTTCTAATACCTTCTAAGGTCTTTTTGATCTCTATCCCCATAAAACCCCACCATTTTTAGAAAAAGCTAGTGGGGAAGCCATCTGGACCCGGGGCCTTGTCGGGATTCATCTTCATAAGGACATATTTAACCTCCTCCTCAGAGAATTTCTTTGATAGGATTTTTTTGTGGTCATCGTTAATGAGTTTTGGAAGATTCTTCATAATATTGAGTTGGCCTCTAAGATTTGAGCCTTCAAAATTGTTTAAGATTTTATCAAAAAACCTTGCTGCCTCGGAGGCAACATCATCCGGTTCAGACAGGATGGACCCTTGGCAATTCTTAATTTTAGAAATTCGATTGACCCAACGCCTCTGCTTAGTACTATTGTGGAGAAACTTAGTATTTCAGTCACCATCACTTAACCAAGTCTCCCTCAATTTTTGTTTCCAAAAGATCTCTTCATTTGAGAGTGTCTTTTCATACTCAAATAGTAGAGCCTTCTCTTTGAGGAAGAGATGTTCATCCATCCCCTTCTCAAGAACCTCAATGTTAACATTCTTAAGATCATTTTCTATTGGGAGTTTTTTATCGAAAAATATTTCCAAAATTAGTCTTGTTCCATTCTAAGAGCTTCCTTTTGATAAGCTTTAACTTGCTTGTGATAATAAACATCTTCGAACTAGAGAAAACAGAGCTGCTCCACCAGTTCTCAATTAAGTTTAAAAAGTTATCATCTCTGAACCACATGCTCTCAAATTTGAAGGGACATTTTTTAGGGGAGTGATCAGATAATATGATTAGTTGGAGTGGGAAATGGTCAGATCCTGCTAAAGGAAGGGGTTCTGCATTCAGGGTAAAGTTAAGCTCTGAGAGCACTCCATGGATAAAGAACCTATCTAGTTTCTCAGCAATGTTACAGAAACCAAGCCTTATGTTGTTCCAGGTGAAGGCATTATCTGCCATCTGGATTTCCAACAGGGAGTTCCTATTGATCAAATGATTGAAATCTACAGCCACTGGAGGAAGTTTGTTGCTACCTCCTCTTTTGTCTGCTACCTTAGTGATAGCATTGAAATCTCCCCCAATGATGCATACATCATTTGGGAAACTTCTGAGGAAAGACTCCAATTCCACCCACACCCTAGCCTTATCCCTATTTTGGATAGTACCGTAAACGTTAATCAGTTTGAATCTTAGGTTATTTTTATAACTTACTACTTCTCCTCCCATCCAATTTTTCTTAATCTCTAAAGGTGTAAATGAGATGAATCTAGAGTCCCAGATGATGGCTAAGCCCCTTGAGGCCCCTATAGTAGGGAAGTGCTTAAGTCATCTAATGCCTAGTTTTTTCTCAAAAAGGGCTATATCAGAGGAGTTCATTTTGGTTTCTTGGATTAACATTATATCTGGTTTAGAATTAGAGATGCAGTGCTTTAAGATGCGATGTTTGTTAGAGGCATTTAGACCCCTAACATTCCAAGTTATGATTTTCATGGCTCTGTGGGGAGGAACTTCCCCTCCCCTGCATTAAAAAGAGTAGATATTTTAGACTGACCCTTGGCTTCTCCATCCTTTAATCTTAGTTTAGCAAGGGATCTCCTACCTCTTCTCTTACTGTGTTTAGCATAGTCAGGAGAGTCTTTGCTTCTATCAGAGCTGAGAATGCATAGAATATTTGGGCTATCATTTTCTAAGTTATCTAATGCTACAAAGAGTTCAGCTATTTCTAAGTTGACTCTAGTAACATCCACAAGATTTTTTACCAATAAATCCCTTTGTCTTTCCAACTCCTCATCATCACAGATTTCATCAACCAATAGGTCCATGAGGTTGTTTACTACTTCTTCCCCTACAAAATTAGCAATGATTTTAACTTCCCTAGACACTCGATCATTCTCAGATTCTACAATTGGATCAGAAACAACCTTCAGAGATGGAGGGCAAACCTCTGCCTCCTTAAAGCCCTCCATACTTGAGACTAGAGTGATTGGTTTTACCCTATAAGGATGCCAATCCTAGATCCAGGGAAAGCCTATCCAGCTCTGTTGATTACTCAGAGGCAATTTTTTCTATTAAAGGGGGAGACCCTAAGGGACTCAGCCTCTCTAGTGGAATGAGAGAGCTAGATGATGACAAATTTGTCAGGTCGAGCTGCTCTTTCTAGGGGATAACCTCATTGATTTCACCATCTTCTAGATCTCGATCCCCTAGAAGAGAGTCAGTTATAGGTGATTTTATAGTTAGTAGTGAAGGAAGAGGGGAGCGAGAGGGATTAACAGGGGAGCTATGAGAATATAGGTTAGAGGTAAGATGATTTTTGTAGATTGTGCGGATTTTTTATTTTTTTTGCAGATTGTGCAGATTTTTCATTTTTTTTGCAGGTTGCATGAATTTTGAGAAAAGATTTTCCGTCATGAAATCGAGCTTACATCGTCACACAATTGCATAGACAGATCACGCATTTGACCCTTCGGGGTCACGTATTCGTTCAGACAGGTTCACGTAATCGCCTTGTCCAGATCACGCAATCGCCCTTTTGGGATCACGCATTCGCAAGAAACTTTGTTGTTTAATTTTTTCTTCTGTCTATTATCTATTCTATTTAATTATGTCTTAAAATTGGTTAATCTGGGATCAAATTGCTTTTTATTTCATAATTTTATTAACACTATTTATGGAAAGAAAAGTTTAGTTCAAGATTTCAGGTGCAAGAAGGACGAAACAACAAAGGAGAGAAGCCAAACAATATCAAAAAGTTCTCTAGGCAGAAAAATTGATACAGGATTCAGAGGAACAACTGGCCTTAGATAGATATAATAGGCTAATAGCCTAGTTCTTTCTTATACATTTAAATATGATCTAATCAATATTGAATGGATGATGAGGGATTTGGCTAGGGCTTCACAATTGGTTTCGCAGGTTCCTGGTCAGGTTTAGTTTTCTTGTATTTTTCTAACTTTTTTTTGTTGTCTACATTCTGTCACGCAATCGAGCTGTTAGTGCTACGCAATCGACCAAATACCATCACGCATTCAGTTTATCAGATTTACACATTCGATATATCAGATTTACACATTCAGTCTGTAAGTATCACGTAATCGCTCAGGTAGTATCACGCAATCGCCTCAGTCAAGTTTTGAGTTTCTGTTTTTTGTTAGTTTAATTTTACTACTAATCTTCTGTTTGCAGCCTGTGGCGGATTCGCAGAGAGGATTAGATTAGTAATTTTGAAGGCACACTTCACACTTCAATTTTTAGTGCTTAAAATCAACAACAGTTAAAATTGACATGCATGGATAATCTCACACTTCAATTTTTAGTGCTTAAAATCAACAACAGTTAAAATTGACATGCATGGATAATCTCACACTTCATTGTTGGTGCTTAAAATGAACATGGGCTAAAATTGGCATGCATGCATCTTACACTTGGTTTTTGGTGCTATAAAATCAACAAATGGTTAAAATGGACATGTATGCCTTCATACTTGGATTTGGTGTTTAAAATTGACATGCACATGCATATCTAACACCTAAATTTGGGTTGTAAAATGAACATGAATCAAGCTACATTAGATTAAATCATTTTCTATTTTTTAAGGTAAAGAACTTTTCATTGTGTCTGGGATGGACCTACAGTTGCACTAACTAACTTTCTACCCGCCATCGAGCTCTTGGGAGAAAGAAGGAAGGTGACAATGAAATCCAAATTTTCTTTTGTTCTACATAGTGAGGGGTATCTTTGACTAGTGATTTCATCACCCCACAGAGGTACTTTGAATTGGGATGCATTGGGGATATCATCTCTCCTAGCGTACTCTCGAGCGGGTTTTTCGAGCCGCTATATAAATATGTTGGTCAGGCGGCTAGAGTGTTGAGTGAATTTGACGTATGTGGGGGCCTTCCCTGCACCGATAAGCTCAACTAAAGACTTAAGTGGTTTGCTTGGAGAATCCATCGTTGGATCAGGACCCCTTGAAACCTAATACTAAGAACCAATTTAGTTGCCAAAAATCTTACATTCAGTGGTTCCGAGAGTGTGGATCGTCCCCCATAGATACCCTTCATGTACCTTACACTATGATTCAGGAATCCATCGGCTAAAAGATCCTCGGATCTTCAGGGTAAGAGAGACTGGCATGCCCAAGAAGTGTGTGCCGTGGAGTGGAGCCAGTGCTGCCAGACTCTCTATCTGTTCATTTTGTCTCGGTATTTTGTAAGGGCCTCACTGAATGGTGTCCACCATCCAGCCTAAGATTGTATTCCATGTTTTTTTATGTATCGTTGTGCTAGACCAGTATTGAGTCAGTCCCTTGGGCTATTTCAGGCCCTATCCCACGTATCTCCAAATTTTCCGAGATTGTATGAAAATTGAGTCAGTCAGCTATACATACCTACCAGAAATTGTTCTCAAATTTGGAAAACTACAAAACATTGTCCTACACATGAAGCTATGGAAAACAAAGTCCATTTTGAAACCAAAACTCAAAAGTCCTTTCATACTTGTGACCCTAGGCAATCTTTTACATAGTCTTTTGCATAGTCCCACTTACGTCCTCATCATCATCCTACATCTTTTGCATAGTCCCACTTATGTCCTCATTATTGTCCTACATCTTTTGCATAGTCCCACTTACATCCCCATTATCATCCTACGTCTTTTGCATAGTCCCACTTACATCCTCATTATCGTCCTAGGTCTTTTTTGCATTATCATCCATATTAGTTACATTATCATATATGTCTTCATATAGACCTCATATACGTCTAAGTCCATTGTCAGTTATAGGTTCATAGCATGTGCATTCATGGGTCTCCCAGGTGATGGTTTGCTCCCCTTCGAGCAACCTAATCTAGTTCCAAACTGCGGTCAACGAGAAATCATTGATGGTCTAGCTAACTTAACTAGGGATTTAAGAAGCGCACATCAATATATAGGAGTCATACACGAGATAAACATTGAGTCTAGGATTTCCTGTATAAATGATAGAGAGATTGATGCTAAACAACTTCGTCAACAAATGGAAAGACTTGCATTAGAGAAATATAGAAATGCTAAAAAGGTCTCACATTAAAATCCTTAATAGAGTCTAGTATAGTCTTGCATACCTCATATTTACATCTATAGTCTAGTGTTAGTCCATCATCTTGCATAGAACCACCTTCATATAGGCAATCTTAGATGCCCGCCACAAGGTCATAGAAAGTGAAAGGAATAATGGACCCGAACAACACACAATCTATAAACCCTACTTGGAACATGGACATGTCAACAGGTCAACACTCAGGTACACAGACAATGTCCACCATAAATGAATTACAACAGCATTTGACAAAGGAAGAATTGAGTCCGCATAGCAAGACCCACATGTCCTCATGATCTTAGATGCACTTATACATAGCGATAGGGACAAGTATCTTTCATTGTTAATACAAAATGGGGCAAAACTACCTAAGGATTTTGATATCACAAAGATTTTACCACTAGGAAAAACTTTAGGTCAAGATAACAGTCAAACACCATCCTTGACACAAATACAGGCAATGACCTCCAGTTTTCCTTAAAACGTACCTATCCAAACAAATGTCAACACAAATACAAACTTTCAAACAAGTGTGTCATCCTCAGCGATCAATGCTAGTATACCATCATAGAGCATACCAATAATATCAAGTGTCTCAGTACCTAGTGCAACCCAACCTCCAGTTTCCTATTCTATGGGATCCACATATAGTCAACAAAATGCAAATCTAGGTATTGCTAATACAACAAGTACAACTCAACCAAACATGGGTTCTCATATCAGCTATTTCATAGTACCTAGTGGAACACACAACACACAAGGTTATAATCTTGGTACCTTCCAACAACCTCCTAGTTATGCAACCATGAATCCTTTTGTGGGACATACACAAACACAAGGTATACCTTTGACACAAATAGATATTCTGACACAACAAATATAGAATTTGCAACAACAGATGATGACAATGCAAATTGGTAACGATAAAAAGAGCTACACAATGCAGGACCTACGTCCTTATCCATTTGATCACACATTATACATGCCACCTTTCCCACAACATTTTGAAATGCCCAAATTTGATAGATATCGAGGGAAGGGTGATCCTAGAGATCATATCAGAGAATTTTTTACGACATGTATAGAAGTTGCCTCAGAAAATACTTATCTAATGAGACTATTTCCTAAAAGTCTGGGAGGTCCAACTTTAGAGTGGTTTTCACATTTACCACCAACCATCACATCATGGGGAGAATTAGATGAACATGTTGGTGTAAATAAATATTCATTATGGATATTATTACACTTTACTTAAGTTAACTTAGGATAATGCATCTCTTCGTAGTTTGGATTTGAGACACTTAGGGAAGTGTGCACATAGGGATAGAGCTTGTAGGAGAAATTCCACCTTTTGTGGTCTTATTTTGCTATTACACTCCACATTCGGTGGGTCATCCACCTCTTGTGGAATATTATATTATTTCTCCTACCTACCCCTAGTATTTCTTACCTACCCTTGTTTCTCATTGAGCCACATGTCATGATTGTGTGCTCGTACATCCATATGGCCTTGCCTATATAAGCAGGCCTATATTCATCGTATTGGTGAATCCAGTTGATCATTTTCATATTGATGAGAATACAGTTTGTTCTTGTCATTCTTTTGTCTCTATTTTAATACTTTTCATTGTGCCCTTGATCTTGGCAAAATCTCACATGGTATCAGAGCCATTAGAGTGCCATTGGTTTGCCAATTGAGAGAATTTTGGGGTTTGCATTTTGGAGCTTTCTATTGCAGGTTATTATTGGAGCTTCTTGGGTCAGATCTGAGGTCACCATTGGATTGAGGAGGTTTGAGAAATTAAGAATCACCTTTTATTTTGTCCAAATCCGACATCCGAGGCCAAATCTAGAGTCGTTTGAAGGTGGAGGGTGGTGACTTGTCCCAATAGCGATCTGCATTTTTGAAGCATTTTTTGTCAAATCCATCATGGCCATTGCACTCAGAAGGCCCAAAAACCCCAATATCGACTGTCAATTCGTCAAAATTGGCCTCCGTCACCCCGAGTTGAAAAATCTCCCCTCCCAGCCCGTCGTATGGACTTGCAGGTACAGGTCTGAAAATTTTTTTATTTTACTTTATTTTTCCGTTTTTTAATTTTCAGAAAATTAAAAAAATAAAAAAATTAAATTTTAGGGGCGGTAATAATTTTGTTTTTGAAATTCCTTTTTTCTTATTTTTTTCAATAATTTTTTTTTAATAATTAAAAAATAAACTTTTTTCAATAAAGTTTTTTTTCTTTAATAATTTTTTATTAAAGTTTTTTTAAATATCATTTTTTTATCAAAAAAATGACTATCGCCTTTTTTGCATTTTTTTCTTTATTTTTTAGTAAAGTTTTTTTTTGCATGGGCATAATAAGTTGTTTTTATTTAGATTTTTAAAATCTTTTAAAAACACAAACATCATTTAATAAGTCAAATTGGGAACACTTTTTTTCTTGTCACTTCACACCTGTCTTGCAGTGCTTCCAACTGACAGTCAAGGGGGGGGGGTTGATTCGCTCCTTTATATCTCTTGGCCACATCTCAATCGGAGGTGTATTTTTCTGCAGTATTCTACAAGGCTTCTTGGTGGCATCATCTTCATGTTTCTAGATTTGCACTATCATGTTGTATGCTCTTGCATGAGCAATGTTGTACTCGCACTATCATAAAGTGCCACACCTCTTTGTATCTTGTCATTGTTCACATATTTGATGTAATCCTCTTGTATACATAGATTAGGAATATCTTGTGAGACTTGGTGCATGGCTCCAGTTGAGACTTGGATTGTACCAGTATTTCTGCTATTTCTGAGTATCCAAATGATGCTCACAGCAGGTTGTCTCCATGCCTGATCTTCATATTGTTGCAGCGAGTGATTCATCGTCATCAACTTGGTACCTGGTTTTGTCACACTTTGACATTATTGGTGCAACATTGGCTCTCTTTCTTCCTTATGGGGAGGTATTTTGGTCATCATCATTGGACCATCTTTGAAGAGATGCATTATCCTAAGTTAACTTAAGTAAAGTGTAATAATATCCATAATGAATATTTATTTACACCAACACCCCCCCTTAAGTGCAACTTAGGGGAATGAAGACTTAAGTCAACAATGCAAGATGGGTCCCAGCTACTAGGCCATGATAGGTACCCATGTAAAATATGCAAATGCAAGCAAAACTATGCAAAGCAATCTCTCACAAACGGAGAAAGGGAGAAAACCCAGTGGGAAAACCGACCCCCCCAAAAGAGAGATGAATGTACAAAAGACTCTCAAAGAAGAAGGACAAAACCTCAAAGAGGAAAAAGTCCCCCCATAAGAGAGGAAGGAGAAGTCAGCTGACCCCCCCTAATGACACATCCTGCACCCCCAAGAGAGCTCGCACCTGCTGGAACTTACTCTTAGTGAAAGGTTTGGTGAATATGTCTGCAACCTTCTCCATTGTAGGACAATATTGCAAATCAAGGACCTGCTCCTGAATCAACTCTTGGATATAGTGCATATGGATCTCGATGTGTTTGGTCCGCTGATGCTAGACCAGGTTCTTTGAGATAGCAATAGTACTCTGATTGTCACAATGTAGAACTATCGGTCGTGGAGTGGTGAACCCAAACTCTATGAGAATCTGTTGAAGCCAAATGGTCTTAGTCGCTGCATTAACAGTGCCTCAATACTTAGCCTCAGTCGAAGAAAGAGCAATAGCATGCTGCTTCTTGCTCTGCCAACAAATGGGGCCTGAACCAAGGTGAAAACTGTAACTAGAAGTAGACTTGCGATCATCAAGATTGCCAGCCCAATCGGAGTCTGTGTAACCAACCAAGTGAAGTCATGTGCCTGCTGCATAGTGAATCCCATAGTGATGTGTACCCTGGATGTAATGAAGGATGCGTTTGGCGGCTTTCCAATGAAGCTCATGTGGTTCCTACATGAAGCAAGAAACCATGCCAACTATAAATGAAATATCAGGGCATGTATGGGTCAAGTAGATGAGACTACCCACAAGCTGACGATACAAAGTGGCATCAACTGGTGGAGAAGAACACTGAGCCTCAAGCTTGACTCCGAAAAGAAAGGGAGTCGGGGCAGGCTTACAATCAACCATATGAAAGCATGCAAGTAGATCAAGAGCATACTTGGGCTGCAATAGTGTAATCCCAGAAGGTGACTGTGAAATCTCTATCCTGAGAAAGTAGTGCAAAAGACTCAAGTTAGTCATAGCAAATCTATCATGCAAAGCAGATTTGACCCTACTAATGATGGATGCAGTACTCCCTGTAATGATCAAGTCATCAACATAGAGCACAAGTATCAAGTGAGAGTCATCCTGGAGCAAAATGTAGACATTTAGATCGGAATGACACCTAGTGAACCCTACTGAGAGAAGAAAAGAATCCATCTTGGCATACCAAGCCCTAGGGGCCTGCTTAAGGCCATAGAGAGATTTCCTTAGTCTGCAAACCAAGGAAGTATCCTGGATGAAACCCTGTGGCTGCTCCATATAAATCTCCTCATCAAGATCACCATGTGAGACATGGACCAGCTCTGATACCATGTGAGATTTTGCCAAGATCAAGAGGCAATGGAAAGCACAAATAAGAGAGAACAAAATAGATGATAGAAATAAACTATATTCTATCAAGATGAAAAATATGATCAACTGGATCATTAAGCATTCATTGTTACATACAATGAATATGAGCCTCCTTATATAGGAAAGGCTATATGGATATGTGAGCACACAAACATGACATGTGGCTCAATAAGAAACAAGGGTAGGTAGGAAATAGGTGTGGGTAGGTAGGAGAAATAATATGATAGTCCACATGAGGTGGATCTCCCACTAAATGTGGAGTGTAACAACAAGATCAACACCATAAAAGGTGGAAATTCTCCTACACACACTATCCCAATATGGCACAAACACCCAAGTGTCTCATACCCAAACTACTATGAAATGTATTTCCTAAGTAAACTTAAGTAAAGTGTAATAATATCCATGATGAATAATTATTTACAATTTATAGAAAACTTCTCGCACAACATTGACACCTCGGTTACTTTTATGGACTTATGTGCCACTAAACAATATGAGAATGAAACATTTGCATCCTTCATACAATGATGGAGGGCTTTCTATAGGAGGTGCAAGATAGTTATCCCAGAAACAGAGCAAGTGGTTATGTTTACAGAAAATTTGATTCCTAAGATTAAATATCCGATACAAGTACAATGTCTAACCACATCCAAACAAATCACAGAAAAGGCTCTCAAATATTAGAAGGGATTAGTAGAAAAAGGTCTTATTAAGTATAGCAACACCAACAACAATGACAAATCTCAGTTTTGTTCGAAAAACAAAAATGTGACCAATGATGGTATTGTAGATGCAAGAACGATAAACATAACTCAACCCATTTTATCTTTGGGAATGAGTCAGTCAACAAATCCACATACAGGGAATAACACAACATCAGCAAATGTAAATGCTATGCAAAACACAAACACAAGATACCCCAAGGTAAATGCTCCAAAAAGAAATTACACACCTTTAGGAGAACCAATTGAGTCAGTGCTCAAAAAGTTAATACAGACAAACATAATCACTTTACCTGAAGTAAGAGTGTATGAACCAGATCCTTTCAAACCCACATGGTGGAATGATAATGATTTCTACGATTATCATAGGACTAAAGGTCACAAAATAGCAAGTTGCTACAAATTGAAAAACTTGGTCCAAGATATGATAGACCAAGGGGACATCACAATTGATACCGATAAGACCTCAACAAACACAAATCATATGATTTTTAAGGATCCTTTTGTTAATCATGACAAGGGAAAAGCTACCACATCAGGTACCCAAGACAATACGGCTAACTACACAAAGGTCTCATACGACTATACTATTCATTCCATTAGCTCAGGAGATACAACAAACAATGATTCACAAGAAACACCTGATCAAGAGGACCAATATCAAGATACTCATAAAGATGATCACAAAATTTGCATGATATCTGAAGCACCAAAGTATGATGATGATACAAATCTTTGTCTCAGAGACTGGGGACATGATCAACCATCTCACTCAGGTTGGTTTGAAGATGAACTCATTGGACATATTATGGATGTCAAACATACACATCAAGACTATAAAGAGGGATTTAACATAAATCTTGTTAAAACAACCTATGATACAAATGATACAATTGCTACAATCACAATTACTCCCAGAGATAGAGACTGTGCAGTGGCTACTCGCAGGTCAAAGATAACTTTACAAGGGATACCACAAAATCAACCACCAGTAGTAGGGACTTACAATGTAGTTGAGAAACTTAAGAAAACTCCAACACAGATATCATTATTTGAAATATTGTGTATTTCACCCAATCACGGAGATATACTGGATAAAGCACTTCAAGATTTAGTAGTGGACAAAGATATAGATGAAAATGCCTTCTAGTCTATGGTAGGAAATCTGACACAAGGCACATGTATTGCATTCACAAAACAAGATATTCCTAGTGATAAATTGCTTCATAATGACCCACTACATCTGGAAGCTTACATTCATAAGAAAAGAATTAGAAGAGTACTCATAGATGGGGGAGCCGGTCTCAACATTTGTACTTTAAAGCTAGTCAAAGCACTGGGATATACTGAACTTCACATTGATTATTCCAAAAGGATAAATATCAAGGCTTACGATGACGAAGAACATCCATCTAAAGGCATTGTAACATTACCTATACAAGTAGGACCAATAACAATAGAGGTCGCTTTTCAAGTCTTGGATAGAGAACTAGGATATAACATGTTATTGGGTCGCCCATGGATCCACACCATACAAGCAATACCATCCATATTTCATCAGTGTGTCAAATTCCCATACAATGGTATTGAAATCACCATAAAGGGTGATCCAAATCCATTCCAACATTGCAATTATCTGAAAGACAGTGTGGATAATTAGATACCTATCAATCAGGCTGCACCTCTCACTACATAGCCGGAAGCATTAAAGATCAAAGAAACAAAAAAAGATATGCCTACAACATCCTCCTTACAAATAAAGGATATGGGTTGTGGTGAATACTCTAATGCAAATACTTTAAGTGGGAAACAGTTGTCTCTTTCTCCTAAGTCCTTTGGGAAACCTCACACTACAGTGCAAAAGAAAGACAAAGGAAAATAAATTGTTAAATACACAGGTTCATGCTCTTTCATTAGATGGGGTGACTTACAAGAAGAATCCCTGAACAAAGATGTTAACCATTGGATATATAGAGAAGAAGATCATATGAAAATACCCAGAATACACACAAATCAGTATGGCAATGGATTCAAAATACTCCAAAGACATGGATATGATGGTACCACAGGCCTGGGGTTATAGAAACAAGGAAGACTAGAACCTGTTGTTCCTAATGATAATCTAGGGAATCAAGGATTGGGATACAAGCATGTACAACATATTACCAAAGAAAGACAGCGTACTCTTGATATACTAAATTGACCAAGAAAAACAACAGATTAAATATCACATGGGAATTTTTCCACACAGGCTCTTCCATCTTCATCTCGAACGAGTAATCAAGTACCTACATCACCAAGTGCAGAATCAGATGGGGAAGACATGAGACAACTCTTGCAAGAACCTACCACTGAGTTACAAAATGATGCAGTTATTGACACAATAGTACAGGCTAATGTGGCAATAGATGCAGGATTACCCCCACCACCTAAATCCTACCCATGGTTATTGTCAATACTTCTACCACGAGAAGCAACTAAGGCTCAACCTAATGAAACAGATGAAAAAAGATCGCAAAGGCTTATATCAGGCTTAAGAAGGGTCACTAATGTACAAAGAAGACCAGTCAATCTACAACAGAATCGGGGACATGAACAAGAAGAAATAAGTGATGATAACTCATATGATGAAACATATATTGAAAGTGAGACAGACTCTCATGATTAAGAATTCTTATCACTTCATGATTCTAGCCCACCAGAAAGTGTAATATTAAGGAATCAAATAAGGCTTATGTAGGATGAAGATAATCAAAGTCAGTCAAACAATCAAGTCTTCATATTATCCGAGTCTATTAAAGAAGGGAGTAATGATTTACCCCTAGTACATTCAAACTTGATTGATTGGGGGCAAGAAGGAAAACCAACGTTGGGTTGGTTTGAAAATGACGAAGAAATTTTAAAATTTCTAGGAGTCAGAGAGGGATTTCTGCAAGGTGATCATAAAGCAGGGTCTACTATAGACTTGAATAGAATGGCATACTTTGGAGAAGAAAGTACTTCTCCAATAGAAGATAAGGATCAAACTAAATGACAAAAGTGACTTGGGTAATCTTCCTATGGAAAGAGAAAGTTTGGCATTACTTACAGAGGAAATAGAAGAAGTAAACATAGCAAAAGCAGAGGTTGTACATAACATCCATCTGGCAAAATCACTGAGCAAAGAAGAAAAAGATAGATTCATTCATTTTTTCAAGCAACGACCTATCAACTTTGCTTGGTCCTATTCAGACATGTCAAGCTTAGACTCTGAATTAGTGTTGCATCACTTACCATTGATACCAGGAGTTAAACCTTACAAGCAAAAATTGAGAAAAATGCATCCAAGTATTGCATTACTGGTTAAAATAGAACTACAAAAGTTGTTGGATGTAGGTTTTATTAGACCTATTGACTACGCAGAATGGATATCCAACCTGGTACCCATGACTAAGCCCACGAAAGGCATAAGAATCTGTACCAATTTTTGAGATCTAAATAAAGCTTGTCCTAAGGATGACTTCCCGCTACCCAATATCGACATGATAGTTGACCTAACAGCTGGAATTGAGATGCTATATGGTGCAATAGCACCTAGCTCATTCTCAGCTTCTTTTTCATCTCAGGTTTGATTTGTGTTATTTTAAGTTGGAAAGTTGTTTATCATGATTTTTGAAGTTGTTCTAGGTTGTTTGGATGAGTTTTGAACTCATTGTGTGGTTTCGGTTTCCTGTTTTCAACTTTTGCTCAAAATTGCCAGTTTTGGTGTTGCCTGGCAAAATGTTGTAAAAAGTGAGTTTTTAGTGTGTTTTTGTTTTTGAAAAGTTTTAGACATGCTTTATGTTTGTATTTAAGGTATAAGAAGTGTTTTTAGATGATGGTTAGTTTTGGAGGTCAATCTTGCATTTTCTAGGCACCAAAAGTTGTCATTTAGGCATCAAAATGTCAAAATTAAGTGCCTTTGGACATGTACCTATCCGTATAGGAGGTTAACCAACTTGGAGAGGTATTTAAACTCTTGTTTTAACTTTTTTAAGGGTTGATCATTCAAAGTTATGAGAAGTTTTGCAAACTTGCACTAGTTTTTACTTGGTTTTCTCTAGTTTTTGGCTCCATGTGAACAGCAGTCCGTACACCTGCTGTACTTTTCCATACTGTTCTTGTATTTTCTGATTCTAACATGTTTTCCTAAAATTTTCCCTTTGGTGGCATTAAATTTTAAATTTGATTAAGTTTTGAAGTTGTAGCAAAATTGTTTTGATTTCATAGTTTCACTGCCCAGTCTAGGAATTTGGGCAAGAATGCTTGACCAACTTGGTTTCTTGGAGTCTTAAAGTGTTCATGGATTCTCAAGAACTAGTTGTTCAATTTGTACATTATGTAAATATGAGTTTTGGTTTTAAGAGTGCAGGTACAATGTGTTTTGTGGCCATGGAGCCCTAGGCAAGTAAGCCATTTGGCTAGGGTCTTTGCACAAGTATGATGCTTTGCTCTCCCATAGAATTTGCATCCTTTTGGTGAATAGACATATGTATTGTCTAAGTGTTGTGAGAAAACAAAGAGAATTCCTAAGTCTGGAAGAGGAAGGTTACATGTTTCAGTTTCATGAATTGTAAGCCAAAACAGTGAGTCACTGTTTGGTAGTTGTTTTCTTTCCTAGTTTGCTCTCCACCATTCATTGGTGTGAAAACCTCTGTCCATACTTTGTTTGCTTGTAAACAAGTACAAGAAAGGAGTAAGCCCTGATCTTGGGTAATGTAAAAGCCAAGATCAAACAATGATCTCCTTAGGCAAAAAAAAAAAAAATGTAAAACGCCCAGCAGCCTGCCACAGTCAAGTATGACTGATTTCTGCATATTGTTGAAGTTGTAAATGGATTTTCTCCTCTTCAAATTGCAGGTATGAAGGACTTAATGTATGAAGAAGACAGATAATTTCTTATAGAGCATAAACAAACCTTCAAATATGTGTTTTAACATTGCAAAGTGCAGGTCCAAAATGGAAAAACAGTGAAAAGAGGAAAAGTGTAGTCCCATTTACTTGACAGTGAACTATTTACCATTTGTACTTGCCTAATGCCTTTTGTGCAGGGAAAATTGGATTCCTTCTTGTCTCTAATGTTTTTTATGTTCATATGCTTTTGTTATAATTGGAATTTTGCAAAACAAAAGTGCTTGTGGAAGGCAAAAGTGTAAAATTGTCAAATGTTGCATTTCCTTTGTATGCATATCATGAAAATCTTGGTCTTCACTTTGTGAGGTTTAAACCTTTTTGGTTATGGTCTTGTTAGCCAACAAAAAGGTAGAAATAGGTGTCTTTGAATCATTTTGAGGTTCCCAAGCTTGAAATGTGGTTTTTGACAACAAACCCTTCCAAAACCCTCCTTTTATGCCCATTTTTGGGACAGTCATGGAGAAGGACTTAGGGACCCCCAAACTTGATGAATCTTCAAGAACTCCCAAAAGGGTATCCAAAAATATAAACCTTTCAGTCTGGAAGTCCATCGCTTGAACAGGGTGAGCACAAAACCCCAAAAGGAGGGCTAATTGCTTGTAACCTTTTTAGGCCTAAAAATTGAATTTTGGTCAAATCGGGTACACAAATGGTGAATGAAAAGCACAAAAGACATCAATGCCAATTGAAACAAGTTGTCCTCACATGAATTTGACATCTTTTGTGGGACAGACCCCAAGAACATAGTTTTAGCAAGCCAGAGTGGTTATGGGGTTGAATCCTTTCAACATACAAGAGGTCTTGACTTAGGGAGGTGAAACAAGAGGAAGTTTGAGATGGTCTATGAACCTTTGCACTCTGATTAAAGAAAAAAATCCTTGAAAATAGTAAGGTCCTATACTTAGTGAACATATAAGTCACTTGAGCATTCCACTTGCACTGCCTCCCTATCACTATCCTTAATGGATGGCTTTTCAGGATACAACCAGATTAAAATTGCACCAGAAGATCAACATAAAATGACCTTTACATGCCTATGGGGAACGTACTACTGGAATGTGATGATATTTGGTCTTAAAAATGCCGGAGCAACATACCAAAGAGCCATGACAACGTTGTTTCATGACATGATCCATAACATAATGGAAGATTACATGGATGACATATTGGCTAAATCACAAACTAGGGAAAGTCACCTTGTAGTTCTTACACAGATATTTGATCAGTTGGAATAGTATAATGTCAGATTAAACCTGAAGAAATGTGTGTTTGGCGTAATAGCAGGTAAACTGTTAGGGTTTATAGTATCAAATAGAGGAATTGAAATAGACCCTGCCAAGGTCAAGGCAATCATTGATATGCAACCTCCATCAACACTTAAAAAACTCAAAGGGTTACAAGGAAGATTGCAATCCATAAGGAGATTCATAGCATAGTTGGCAGATAAGTGTCATCCATTCCAGCATTTACTCAGGAAAGGAATTACTTTTAAATGGACAGAACAATGCTAGGAATCTTTCCAAGCTCTGAAAGATTATCTTTTGAACACACTAGTGTTAATATCTCCTACTCCAGGACAACCTCTATTGTTATACATATCAGCAACGAACTCAGCTCTAGGAGCTCTATTGGTACAGCATGACAAAAATGGAAAAGAAAGAGCCATTTACTATATAAGTAGGACTCTGATCGACTATGAGCTTAATTATACCCCCATAGAGAGAGCATGCTTAGCAGTAATCTTTGTATCACAAAAGCTCAGACATTACATGTTGAGTCATAAGGTACAACTCATTGCATGCTTTGACCCACTCAAGTATCTATTGAGCAGAGCAACATTGACCGGGCGATTGGATAAGTGGGTTATGATCTTGAGCGAGTTTTATATAGAATACATAAACAGAAAAGTCATCAAAGGATAAATCATAGCAGATCAATTAGCAAAGGCTCCTATATAGGATAGTCATCCGTTGCTGATAGACTTTCCAGATGAATCCGTGTTTACATTAAATGCCTCAGTGATGTGAAAAATATACTTTGATGGGTCATATACAAATCACGGATCTGGAGCAGGCATTCTCTTCATTACTCCTCAAGGGGATGTTATACCTAAGTCATTTAGGATCAATTTCCCATGCACCAACAATATGGTTGAATATGAAGCTCTCCTCATAGGGCTTTGTACAGTTGTACAATGCAAAATACAAGAGTTATAGGTCTATGGTGATTCGTAGTTGATTGTAAACTAGGTCAATGATGATTACAACACGAAGGATGACAAACTCATGCCTTATAAGAAGTTGGTCAAAGATTACAAGGAGCACTTCAGAAAAATTACCTTTGAACAAATCTCAAGAATACAAAACAAGGCAGTAGATGCAATGGCAACCATAGGATCTCTTCTAAATATGTTTGCTAACGAAACTCAGTTTGAGTTTATCATAGAACAGTTAATGCTACCTTCATATGAGACTCCCTTATCAGACTATCTATGTGCAATTGTGGGTCCAGAATCACCTTGGTACAATGAAATATATACATATTTACACACCCAATACATGTCACCAGATCTATCCAGAAATCAAAAGAAGACCTTTATTCGTCAGGCATCTAGATACACCATTATAGTTGATACTTTGTATAGAAAGGGTTTCGATAAAACTCTTCTTCGATGTCTGGATGAGAATGAAGCACACCTTTCTTTAAAAGAAGTCCATGATGGAATCTGTGGGGCTCACCAAAGTGGTCTACCATTGTCAAAGAAATTGCTGAGAACAGGGTATTACTAGCCAACAATGGAAAAAGATGCTTACAAGTATGTATAGAAGTGTAAACAATGCCAAATGTATGGAGACCTTATTCATGCACCAGCACAAGATCTTCAACCCATCACATCACCATGGCCATTTTCACAATGGGGATTAGATCTAGTGGGTAAAATTAACCCTACTTCTTCTAATGGGCACAAGTTTATCTTGACAGCCACTTAATACTTTACTAAGTGAGTTGAGGTGATTCCTTTAACATACACCACTGGAAAGTAGATAGAAAAATTCATGCTCAACTACATTATATGTAGATACGGAATTCCAATGTGCTTTGTTACAGATAATGAGTGTCCATTTAAAAACCAGGAAGTGAAAGAGTTGTGTGACAAATTCCACATACAATAGAGATTTGCCACGCCATATTATCCACAAAGTAATGGGAAAGCAGAGGCTACAAATAAAACAATATTGAAAATTCTTAAGAAAGTAGTCACTGACACAGGACGGGACTGGCATCTCCAGTTAAATTCTACTCTTTGGGCCTACAGAACAGGAGTACGCACACCTACAGGAGCAACACCATATTCCTTAGTCTATGGGATAGAAGCAATACTCCCCATTGAAATAGAAATACCATCTCTAAGAGTCTCCTTACAGAACATCGTATCAGAGGAAGACTATAGGGTAGCAAGGTTACAAGAACTAGAAACCCTTGATGAAAAAAGACAAACAACATTTAACCATCTACAAGGATATCAAAATAGACTGAGATGAAGTTATAATAAACGGGTCTGCCCATGAAATTTTCAAGTGGGAGATCTAGTACTTAAAGAGAATAAAAAGAACCTAGCAGAACGAGAAAGGCCAGGGAAATTCGAACCTAACTGGCTAGGTCCTTTCATTATAACAAGGGTCATAGGCAATGGAGCCTATAATTTGGCTACCATGGAGGGAGATCCAATCTCTAACCCTATGAACAGCATGCACCTTAAGCGATATTATACCTAAGGGCTATTTAGTTTAGGTTTTATTTTCCGCATTGCATATCATTTCATTTAAAACACAACATTACATGTAGTTTCTTTTTAGATGCATCGCATTCTTAAACTTTCCACATTTTCATATAGAAGCATCAATAAAACAAGGCAACTGTTCAAGTTTATCATCTATTTGCATCTAAGGAAAACAAGGGTCATTTCCCTTCTTAGATATTTGGACATGAAAACTTTGAGGTCCTAAGGTCCTTCATTTTCAACATTACCCTGTGACGACGCTTTACTTATGGTTGGGTAGTGATTTCACTATTTGAGACTTGTTAACCCACAATCTATCAATTGCTATATCTCACATATTAATAAATCTCTAATTCACTCGAGACACCTAGTTGATTTTATGACTAGTGAATAATCTAAAATTCTACTTCAGTGTCGTTGTAATTATCACACCCAAGTAGGTTTCATTACTTACGAGTCAAGGAAAGAAAAGAAAAGAAAAAAGAGAAAAAGAGCTATGCCAAATATACATCTAAAGGCAAATAGAGCAATGATATATAACTGAAATATCATGTATACAAATGCGATAAAAATATTGACTATGGGAACATGCAAGTAACTCCATCAGGGCTATGAACGCCTACTGGCAATGGAGCAATATTTGAGAAATTACAGTCTATAACCTTGTCAGAGCTCTCAAGGCTTGCTGGCAGTGAGGCTCTATTCGGGATGCTTTTGAAGTTAGAAAAATCATGTAGCTAGTCATATAGGATGCTAAGGATCTTTAGTGAACATAAGAGCGGGAATTAACGCATTTGCACACACATGGGCAA
This sequence comes from Cryptomeria japonica, assembly GCF_030272615.1. Classification (NCBI taxonomy): domain Eukaryota; kingdom Viridiplantae; phylum Streptophyta; class Pinopsida; order Cupressales; family Cupressaceae; genus Cryptomeria; species Cryptomeria japonica. The sequence goes on from NC_081408.1 coordinate 421,089,023, forward strand.
AAGAAGATCAAAGTTTCAAGAACCACTGGGGAAGTTTTCCGCGTCTCCATTTGTAAATCCTAGTCACTAAGTGTGTTGAGATGAATGTTTCGAAGGGCCTTAGAGATCGATTGACCGCTTATCTATGAAATGTTTTGCACCTCCATTTCAATTGGTGTATTCAAATGCAAAAACAAACACAATCAACCTTGTTCGAATAGGAAATGCATCTTCATCCTACATTGCATTCACATAGGTCATGTCAAAAATTCATTTGTCTCCACATACATTCTACAGATCATCATGTCATACAGGTCTACACACTGGGGGCATAGCTGAAAAAATCCTAAAAATCAAATAAAGTCTTGAAAAAATCCAAAAAATTGTATAAAGTCCTAAGAAAATCCTAAACATCATATAACGTCCTTCAAAAATATCCAAAAACATTGAAAAACTCAAAATCCACAAAAATCGAAAACCACAAAATCCAAAAACATTTAAATAAGATCGTGAAAAAATCAATCAAAAACATTTAAATAAGATCGTGAAAAAATCAATCAAAAACATTCAAATACTGATCCACATAATCCAAAAACATCAAAAAATCTCTTGGAAAAGAACTAAAAATCAAAAATCAATCAATCAGAAAAACTTGCAATAAAATGTCTTGTGAGAAACAAATAACCTAGCAAATATTCAGGAAACACTTCGCACGAAGTTAACAAAGGATACGACTATCCATTCAAACATCTGCAATCAACTAATCAAACTGTCTTATCAATTGTATCATATCCATATCAACATGATCATTATCTTGTCTTAAACAGAAGAGGATACACTCGAAATCAGACAAGTCAGTCTTAAACGGGGTCCGCAACTTTCTGAGATCAGACATTATCAACCATCACATCAAACAACTAAGAACAAAAGAACAAGGTCAGTATAGCTGCTGAATTTTGTCTGGGTCAGTCTTTACCTTTTAATCATTTTGGTGACAAATATTGTTCCTATGCTACTCAAGGATGTCCACAAGTGACTAGAGGAGCTATGATGGGCATTATCTTTTTCTTTGTTTGTTGTTTGTGGTGTGAACCGATGAAATTCTAGGGAAATTGCTCTAGTTGGTGTCTGTGATAAGAGCCTTCACATAAAGGTGAAATTTCCACACATACCTTGACCCCTAACACAATTCCTAGAATGGAGGGTTCACTCCTTGTCTACTACGTGTTTGTTTCTTCAATGAGATATCTTTACATCTTGGTTCCTTATACCCTGATGTGCTAAAGCTTCATTGTTCAATAATAAGGCTCAGTGATGAATATATATTGACGCAATAAAATATGTGACACAGGTACGTGATTCATTCAAATTCATTCTCATTCTCATCTCAATTGCTTATTGATAGTTTTTTGATTTCTCATCTTCTGTCTAAATCGCATTTGTTCTAACATTCTTCTATCGTCAATTTTTCTCTCTATCAATCTACCTAACATTTCTTCAACTTATATCTGAGTTAAAATTGCTTCAGCCATTATCATACAAAAAAATATTCATTATAGATTCATATGCATTCATTATAGATTCATATGCATTCATTATAGAGTCACATGCATTCATTATAGAGTTCATTTGCATTTCATCATTATAGAGTTCATTTGCATTTCATCATTATAGAGTCATTTGCATTCATTTGCATTCATTTACATCATTACTACATAAATGTACTACCATTGCATTTAGAATCATATAGAATTAAAATAGATATGCATAATAAAACTCATAACATCATATAAAACATACATAGATCATTACCAAAACCCGCATGCCATATATATATATATATAACTCAAAAATGATAATGTGTATGAATACAATAAATAAGCCTAAAGGCTCAGATAAGATGATCAATCAACATTGCCTCTGTGAGTAGGTGGATCCTGTCCACTAGATCCTACCCCAGGATGTCGAGGTGGTCCCATAACACCACCACTACTAGTCCCTCGTGAAGTAGATCTACTCGATCTCCTCCCCATGTATGCACTAAAGCTAGGCTCTCTCTGACCCTCAGGTACGGCTCTCTCATATACCTGTCGATAATAAATAGACTCTTGCACAGTAGTAAAATACCTATATGCCAGGTCACACGCATCTATACCTTCTCTAAAAAGCTCATCAAAGGCATCCATAGTAATCTGACATCACCGCACTGCCTCATCTCTCTCCCTCTGGAGACGATCTCGCTCGATATCTCATATGGTGACCTCATCCTCCAAACTTTGAACTTGCGCTTTGAGAGTCTCCAGCTCATCATCAGCCTATCCTCTCCCATCCTCAGCACCAGGCACATCCTCCAGCTCCAGCATATCCTCATCATCATCTCCATCCTCACTGCTCGATGAATCAGAAGAATCATCGTCGTCCTCACTGCTAATAGACTCGGTGTCCCCACCAATGTCTACATCCTCTCCTCCCTCATCTCCACCATCTCCTCCCTCATCTCCACCATCTCCTCCCTCAACTCCACCCTCTCCTCCTCCTCTGGCTCTCTCCCATGTGTCTATCCTCAACCGATGTCTAGGATGGCGAATCTGCTATGTTGTAATCGGAACAACAGGATCAGTCAAAGGCACTGGCCCGTGCCTAGCAAACCACGCATCATACTCCGCTATCATCCCAGGATCCGCTCCACCTCTACCCCAACCCCAGAGTAATGGTTGCAGAGAATCAAACTCAGCAGAAGCAACATGTGGCTGCATGCACACACCCCAATCAAATACCTCTTGTGATACACGAGCAAAATAGGCAATAACCACAGGTGTCACCTTTACCTCACCGAACTGTCTGAGAACCCGACCTGGAAGATACATCTCGATAATCCGCTGGGTCTCAAAGGTCCTCCCAATAAGATATCAATGTTGTCGGCAAAAAGACAAATGCGCTACATCATCAGGCCAACCGGGGCAATCTAAGTAAGGTCTCAAAATTAAATGCTGCAATATGTCAAACTGATGTCTCTAGTACAAGGTGTTCCCCGAACCCTTGTGTTTGATACCTGTTGTATACCTAAAAGCATAAGGCTCACCAGGCTACAAGTCTACATGAATGATAGGCCTAGAAATAGAAATGTGCTCCCATGCCCATGTCTGAAGCAAAGTAACACCACAACTAATAGAACGGTATCCCAGGTAGACTATACCATGCATCTGATAGTATAACATGGCTAGAAGACAAGGACCCTATGCATATAGTCGATGATCCACAATCATATCATGGAGCACTCTACCCCATCCAACTGGAAACCCATGACCTCATCTGTCAGGTATCAGTAAACCACCGACAACACTGCATAATACAATAGTCAGGTCATCATAGTCTAATCAGGCCTAAGGGATGTCATAACAACCACTGATCTACAAATCCTGAATCTCACACTCGCAAAGTACACATAGTCCAGCAATGTCATCATCATGGTCATTTATAACTCTCTCACCATGAATGGGAATACGCAGTATACACCATACATCCTCTAATGTAATGGATGCCTCACCAGTCTGAAGATGAAAAGAACAGGTCTCAGAATGCCACCACTCTATCAAAGTTGTAATCATGGCCCTATTGGCTGTAACCTTTGGCAAATGTAAAACATGGTATAGACCAAGTTGTCGGATATGCTCAATCTCCTCATCCGGTAAGTCAGCTCAAAGATCAAGTCCACTAGGTCTGCTCTGTCGGGAGTATAACACTCCAATGTTCTCCTGCAATGAGAAAATGATCAAAATATCAGATATTGGATCTCGAAAAACATAAAAAAAATTCAAACGCATGACAAAAAATTACATATACAACGAATGCGTAATAGTTATGACTTATGGTACAAATAAGACTCTTGTGTAATGATTAACACTTATGCGTAATGATATACATGAATGTGGAATGATAACACTAATGTGTAACACTTAGGGTGCATGCGTAGCATTTACAGCATTTGCGGTACACTTAACACTAATGCGTGAAATTCGACAAGCGATTGTGTAACAGATAGCAAAAATTGATCATGGAAATTTTTTGAAAAATAGACATAAAATAGGCATATATCAGGAAAAAATTGGAAAAATACCATGTCGCCAGTCCCAGGAGGTCTCTGATATGAACATACTCGATCAGACAGGTGCAATCGAGCTCTATAACCAGCCATGATGATCAAATACTCAAAAAAAAGCACACAAATTGTAGAGAAAACCAAGGAATTACCAAAGTGCAAATGAGCAAATGAAAACCTAAATATCTCTATTTATAGCTCAAAATTAGGGTTTTTTGACACCTCAACGCCCGTGGTCCTTACCAGGTTCAAACACCTTGTAGCCTACTCAAATGATCTCGAAATCACACGAAATTCCACACGCTTGCTCATTACACTGATATCGAAAACATGGTCTCAATTTTGGAATTTTTCGACCACCTTTTCCGAGGGGGCATATTTACACTATACAGCAGTACCAAGGCATACTGGGGCAAAATTTTTCATTTTCTTTGAAACAATGTCGTTCCGACTTTGTTTCAAAGAGGAGCAAATGTAGATTCTCATTGATCATGTACTAATTATTCCTCTAATTGATTAAATAATCTTTATTATTTAATTAATTTATTTAATCTATTTCTTCTAATTTCATATTTCCTCATCATCTTATTAATTAATCTATTTTCCTATTCTTTAAACATTTTAATCATTTTCTAATATTAATTAAATAATTATTATTTAATTAATTATGATTAATTCCCCAATTTAAATAATCTTTATTATTTAAATAAATTAATTATTTTATCATCATTTGATCATTTAATCATTTTCTAATATTAATTAAATAATTATTATTTAATTAATTATGATTAATTCCCCAATTTAAATAATCTTTATTATTTAAACAAATTACTAATTATTCAATTTCTATCTCTAATCGTCTAATCATTCAACCCTCTTCTAAATATTAATTAAATATTTATTATTTAATTAATTGTTATTTAATCCTTTGATTTAAATAATCTTTATTATTTAATTAAATTCCATTTCTAAATAATTAAATAGTTTCTTTAAATTATTTAATTAACTAATTAATTCTTCAATTTCCAAATCCCCAAATTCTAATTTCATTTAATTTCATATTCTTCTAATTTCTTCCAAATTCAATTACATGTGCATGATTTCAAAAACCAAATTGAAAATCAAAGTTAAGTTCTAAATATATTCAAATACTAAATTGAATTAATAAATTCAATTATTTGAATTAATATCTCATGCAAAGATTAAATTGAAAATCTAAATCTAAATGCAAGCAAATGCTAAATTAATTAATTCAATCAATTAATTAATTAAATCATTTATCTCTTCAACTTCTATTTTCATCTTTCAGTTAGCTTTTTCTAAATTAAGCTTTCCGTGTCATCTTCTTTATTTCCTCCAATCATTCCTTTTCTTCCTTCAATCAGTTTTTTCTCAATCAGTTAACTCAATTAATCTATTCAATCTATTGAGTTTCACTCCTACAATCAGCAGTTCAACTATCAATTTTCATTTGAGCTCACCTGAGTTCACACCTCTTGATCAATTTGTTCCACCTTTCAATCAATCTCATCCAATTTTCTATAAATTGAGCATCTAATCTCCATTTTCAACAATCACGAACTTTGAATCTTTGTGTCACTTGCAGGTTACTAGCACAATATCTGAGAACCATCATACCACAAAGAGGAGAAGACCAATGGAAGTTCTACGCAGTCGCGGAATAGGGAGTTTTTATTGATTTGATTTATAATTCCTATTTCTTAATTGTGTTATTCCATTGTATTGTTTGTTAAATTCTGATTAGGATAGGGATTCATGATTTCCCTTGTTTCTAATTGATTACTTTGTTAATAGAAGATGATTTTGCATCCCACAGTATGTATGAAAATGATTTCGATGCTATGATAATGCTCATATTGAAAATGTGATATTAATTCTAATGTGATGAAATGTGATAATGATTTTAATGAACATACAATGTGAATGCTAATGTGAATAAATGATAGAAATGAATCTAAGATGGCATGGGTTTAATTGATAATGCACAAATAATTATATGATGAACTAATGATATGAAATGGGTTAATTACATGATGAACTAATGATATGAAATGAGTTATTTACATGATATACAAATGACTAATGACTGGATCAAATATATGTCTAACTGATATGGATCTAGATCTAAATGATATGAAAATGAATGATATGATAATGGAAATGAACCTAAATGATATGAGAAACTAAATGATAATGAATTATATGAATCCAAATGCTATGCAAACTAAATGATAATGATAATGAATCTAAATGATATGAGAAACTAAATTATAATGAATGATATGAATCTAAATTATATACAAACTAAATGATAATGATAATGATATGAAAACTAATGAATCTAAGTGATATGATAATGGTATGATTGTGTTTGGCCAATGTCTGATGTACTCAATCAGATTTAGAATATTCCTAGCCTTAGAAAGTCCATTGATGCAATCTAACAATTCCATCTAGACTAGAATGCAATACTAAATAAGATGCAACCTAACATTGTCATCCTTTAGAATCTTTTGATTGTGCTTTTTGTCATCATTGAGATTTTAAAAGTTTGCAAGATAGTTCAAGCACCGATGGTATATGAAACCATGATGACTTGAGTACTTCTTACATGGATTTTGATATTGCAAGCTTTAAAAGCATCTAGATATGAATATTGAGATGACCTAAGTATCACTTGCATAAAAACAGACAAGAGACAATTTTGTTCATAAGTGAATCTGAAATGTCTTCCTCGATCTTGTTGTCGATCATATCCTCAAACAAATCCATAAATTACTGGAAATCAACTCATAGACAGCAAACAAAGAAGAAGTTGGATTTCCATCCTTGAATTGCTAGGAGATGTGATAGCATAAATCAAAATACAACTGATTAACCAAGTGTGCCAAAAGGATCACCCCTTCAGAAAAGTTTATCCAATCATTGCTTCTTTGGTTTGTTTTGTTTTGACTATTTTAATTTCACGTTTTTGTTGAAGTTGGATGTGATATGACATTCATTGTTTTGATTTTGATTTGCACGTTGGTTTTGTTGTTTTCTCATGTTGCTTGCTTGTTTTGATGAGCTCAAAGTAGAATGATGGGAGATCAGGTTTTCTCCCCCAGTCATGAAACATACGGATTCTTATGGATATATAAACTAATCACCAAGCCATGGTGGAATATTAGGTGTAAAGTTATTTGGATAATCAAGGATAGTGACTATGCTAAGTGTATCCAAAGATTGTATTTATAAAGCTCTCTGTTGTGACCAAAGTATTGATGGATCAAGGTGGCTAGACGAAATGGATGCTATGGTGGTGTGAATGTAGGTGAGTGCAGATGCATTGATAGATGGAGAGACTGATCTAAGACAAGTAGCACCTATTTTTCAAGTTTTCACCACTTGTGTTGTAATTTTTCTGATTTTTCTTTTTTTGTGTCAGAAGGCACCTGTTTGCTATGTTTTCACCATAGTGATGTTTTTTTTCTTTTTCTCTTTTTTTTTTAATTTTTTTTTTGCTTCTTCTTTTTTTATTTTTCTGATTTTTGGAAATGCTTATACATAAAAAAATTTAAGATGTTGGGTGTTGATAGGTTCTTCAAGCACATCTCCTTCTGGAGTGAAGAGTTGATATGCCCCTGATTCATATGCAGCTACAATTATGAAGGGACCCAAAAAATTTGCTTCAAATTTCCCTTTCTTGACCCGATCATGCTAGTTGTGAGGGTTCTCTCTCAGGACAAGATCACCCACTTGGAATTCTCTATGCTTGACTTTGTAGTTGTAGCTCTTGGACATTCTTTATTTGTAGATCCTGAGATGTTCTAGTGCTTGTTGTCGGTGCTTATCTAGCAGCTCTAGTTCTTCTAGTCTAGATACCTTATATTTTTCATCTGATACCAAACCCTTCAGTGATATCCTAAGAGAAGTCAATTCAACCTCAATAGGTAGTATCGCTTTTGACCCATAGATAAGGGAGTATGGAGTTGCTCCTGTTGGTGTGCAGATGTTGGTATGATAGGCCCACAAAGCGAGGTTCAATAGGATGTGCTAGTCTTTACCGGCGTCATTTATTGTTTTCTTTAAGATTTTTAGCAGTGTCTTGTTTTTTGTTTCCGCATATCCATTCCCTTAAGGGTAGTAGATAGTGGAAAAATGTTGTGTGATGTGGAACTTCTAACACAATTCTACAACATCCTTGTGTTGGTTCCTAAAATGGATGACGGGTTTACACTTCTACAAGACAGAGACCAAGTTGATTTCCTCTAAATATTTATGGAGAGCCACCTCCAACTATCAATAATTGTCGGGATTGGACCAACAATAACAAGGACAGAGAGTCCTTCTGCACTTTAGGCTCTCCAAAACCAGGGAGGGTGATCCCTTCAGTAAGATCTCTTGCTCTCTACAACAATACTCAGGAACTTACTGAAACAAAGCATATTATCTCATAATAAGACTCGACAGAAAGGGAGAATGCTAAAGGATGGAAAATCCTTCAGTAATCCTCAACCTTAAGCTGGAGTATGAGAGAGGGCAAGACAACTTTCAAAAAATAGATAAATCTTAGCAAATGATATTCTGATATTTATAAGATTCGTTATGAGAGATTATAAAGAAGATAAACCGAAAGCTGAAAACCTAATGACATTTGCTAGCAAATACCATTGCCTTATCCATTTGGGTTACAAAGTCTATGAAAACATGTTACTGAAAATCTGATAAAATTTCATCTAATAGCTAGTTTAGCCTAAAACAATACTACCTTACAATATTCTTCTGCTTACAATCCTTCACCTAAACTACTAATCAAATCCTATGGCAAGCCTTATTTTCTCTATCATCGCATTCAAGAATTTTAATTAACCCCTTGGACTAAAGCATTCAATGGAAGAGTACATACATCATAACAATACAATAAACAAATGAAACCCTTGATCCCATTTGCTTAAAAGTAGATAAAATCGCACACAGGAGAGTAAAGATTAGGAAAATATATTTGCATTAATATCATAAGATAACTTTTATCAGATGATAGTCAACAAATTCACATACAGAATAACCCACTTGAAAAAAAGAACCTACAATTGTTCTATTACTTTTTGCTCTGCAAAATAACATTACAGTCCCTATTATTTCCTATGACTCTCTAGAACTACCTCGGACCTAACCCTGCAGAAAAGATCTATTTTATAGAGATCTTTCTCACAAAATTCGAACCCTAACTAATGGCCTTGAATTCCCTTTTATAGAAAACAAGGAAGCAATAATCTTCAGGCCATGAGAGACTTGTCAACAAAACCAAGTCTTAGAGGCTATACATAATTCTTGTTACAAAACACTCCTTATCCGCATGTTGGCGCCCATGATGAGGTGAAGCCAAAATTTCCAACTAATTATTGGTAGAAACAAAAATACTTGAGTCGTGCTAATATCACCCAGCCACTCCCAAATGGACCCTAAGATGCTCAGTCTATTCCATAGCATTTCTCTTCCTGAAAAGGAAAATAGATCCTGGCATGAAACAATACTTTATACCCAAATTAAAGGAAAATCTCCAGCCTTTATGCCCCAGATCAGATAAAATGGAAAGAGGAACTTGGGGATAGATAGAATTTTTTGAGAAGGTGTTGCAGCTTCCATGTTGTTGCAGAGGTGACTAGTTGCCGATCCTCACTCAAATAAATCCTCCTTTCAGGTCCCTGTGAGCTCCCTCTTGGAGTACTCTACCAATGAAATGCAAAGTAAGAGCAGGGAATATGCCCAGGGTGACCTTTCTTGATAAGGACAGGCTTTCACACCCCCTCTGGCAATCCCCTGATCTTTCACAACCCCTCTGACAATGAACAACCTCATACCAGAGAAAAAACATCCATCCACTGTCGCAAAATATGCAACAACTCCATTCATAGTTTTGTTCGAACACCTTCCTCTCACTAATGAAGAACTGTTCTCAGAAAAATAAAGAATCTTGTATTTGTTTCTACCAATTTTATCATCTGCCTAGTGAATTTATAACCATAAATTCCCTTCAATGTGGCAGTGTTAATCCATGTGAAGAACCATCACCCTGATATCTTTTGCTCACCTTATCAATTATGGATTTCAACAATCATGCCTATAACTCAAGACATCGCCATTTTCTAGGCCATCACTCCATTTCCACCTGCATGCATTCACCTTACATGAATGATTTTATTCTGATCTTATTCCTTTTTTTAGTGTATAGTCTCCTGCTTTAGGATTTCTGCCAATAGATAAATCTTTGAATTCATCAGAGAACTTGTGATCCATCACACTTGAACTGGATCCTTATCCAAATCCTTTCACATCTTTGGGCTATCATCTTTTACTGTCTAATCAATCCTGAATTGACAAGTCTGAATCCCATTCATTGTGCCTTTTCCTATGAGCTACGACCAGTGCCTCCAAAATCCCTCCAAACTTCCCATTTCAAACTTAGCCATAGATCTCATCCAACTTGGAAAATCTAATGGTCATTTCTTGCCGACTTATTACTTTGACTTTCCATATGTATCTATGGACCCACAAAATCCTGACTAAACAATTCCATATCATTCATCGACCAAACTCCATCAGCAACCTCTTCATAGGTCCACGTGGCATCATCTCATGATGTCACAGTCTGTAATCTCCCTGCAACTTCCATCACAGGAATATGAGGGTTATCTGATCTATTCACTCTTTACCGCTTTGCATACTGCCCGTTAACTCTTCCAGGACTTAAAAGTCGGGCACCTTTTACCTCAAGATAAAACATCTCCATTTATTATAAGCAAGTGCAAATTGATGGGACTGTTAGTAGATCAACCTTTACCACCTACGAACTAGCATCACAATGCTTTCGACCAATTACACTACTAACCCTATCAGTTTTCATCGATAACATGCGGCACAATCTCATGATGTCACAGTCATTAAAATCCTCACATCTTTGATCACAGGGAAGTGCTAACCATTGGATCCATCCCATCTTTAGCAAATGGTTAGAGTATTTAAAACTTTTTGGACTTAGGAATATACAAGCACGGGCATAAATATTTAAAAGGAGACTGGTAATAAAAATGTTATGCACTTGACTTAGGGAAATTATTATTTCACGAACCGGTTGATCATCACTTTACTTAGGGAATGAAAATGGAACCCTCAGCCTTAAGTGAGAAAAGTAATAGCAAAATAGATCATTTTCTAGGGTTTTCTTCACAAAAAGTTGGAAGTTTTGATAAACCCTAAACCCTAGACCTTGGATCATTCATAGAGGATACAAGTAAAACCTAAAAAATCAATGTTTTGAGCTCAAAAATTGAAAATTTCATGCAATCAATTTTTCAGAGCTATTAGTGGCTCTAATTGGGGACACTCATTTTACAAGAATGAAGGGAGAAACCAGAATATTTGAGTAAAGCAAACCAACTGCAAGGCAGACCAAAAAGAAATTACCTGGACATGGTAACTTCAACAGAAAAGAAACTACACTACCAAAGCAAACCTAACTAATGCTCGTGGATAACAACTACTTTTGAGAAACATAGAAACTCAAAAAATTGTCCATGAACAGGCAATTTAAGAGGGAATTTATTTATATTTCCATTGGGCATAGAGTCAGAAAAAACTTACTCTACCCAAAATGCTTTGTGGCCTGCAGGATCAGACCAAGTGTGATGGCCCAAACCCATCAACCAATGTCAACCAGTGCTTTCCTCTATCATAAACATGATTTTCTTTTGAAAGCATCAAATACAATTTAATAACATAAGTGGAAAACCATTTCTTAAACTTGTTGGCTATTTTTATCCATCCACTATGCTTAATTTTATCATTGCAATTACTACTGAAAAATCTAAATCTTGTGCAATGATATAGAACATTTTCTATTTTGTGACATATATGCAGGGTACTTAACATAGCACACATCCTGACTGCAACCAATATCCTTTCTTGCAAAAACATCATCTTGTTGAAAAAGGAAAACCTCATATTCTAGCACATAACTGAGAAAACATGCCTATTGCATTATCAACTTGCCTATTGAAATAGGGACTCTCAAAAGAATCCACCTTCTTACTGATCATATCAAGAAAACTGTTAACAAGGGGAGCAAAAGGATTAGAGATTACCTCTTCATATATTTCATCTTCAAAAATTGATGCAATAATATCCAAACTCTCAATTGTTTCTTCATACAAAGGGTTAAGAACAATATGAAAACCCTTCTCAAAAACATTATAAGAGAGCACCAATTGATCTTCATCTGCATCTTCATCAAATAATACATTGATCTTTTCACTAAAATCATTGCTCATCTCATCTTTAGGCTCATCAGGAATCCAGGAATCAGAATCTGAACTGGAGCAACACCTAATATTATGATTTCCATAATATGAATGTTCCATATTAAGATATTCATAAGTCTCAGCACAACTGTTGTGATCATTTTGACTCTTCTAAACTAGATTTCCCTCAAATGTAGAGGTAGGCTCTAGGACATTTTGGAAATGAGAGCAATTTATAATTGTTTGGTTCTTGATGCTAGAAATAGCTTGTATGAGGACAACTTCCTTAGTTGTACACATCATGCATATTTCTATCCTCATAATTTTATTGACTAAAACTGGTTGGATCTCATCATCTGAATTCATATCATCATAATTTTGCAAACTTGCATCTGTTTCAGACATAAAACTTTCCAATTCTTCACACTCACTGTCAGATCTATCTGAAATACAAGATTGCAAATCAATTCCCTGCAAGGTACTCTTCTTGGAGAAATCATTGTTGTTGTCCTTCAGTAAAGTGATTGACACCATATCTATCTCTACATCTAATAGGTCAGATATTTTATCATTAGCATCTTCTTCATCAATATGAGGAATAACCACTATCTGGGACAAGTTCTCTTCACTCACATTTTTGTTCAAATCATAATCAATAATAGGGCTAATGTGATCAGTGGGGATATAAAGGTCTTGACATGGTTCTTTAGTTTCCGATTCATGCTTTGCTTCAAAGCATAACATCTTAGGATAACATACCCTTGCAGATAGATAACCCCTAGGGATTCCATATTTCAAATTGTTTTCAATATCCATTTCTATCCTATAAGACTGATGTAAGGTTTTAGGATCCTTATCTCTTAGTAAATAACTATCTTCCTCTTTGAATGTAGCCAAATAAACAACTAAGCATACTGCATCATTTGGTCTATAACTGCTAGGAATGTCATCCAATGCCCTAGCAAACCTGAGATTAAAAGCCAATACTAACTCATCTTCTTCTTTCTGAATGTCCATGAATGTTTTCATAACTGAGCTTAAATTAATTCTTTCACCAAACTGTTCCATAAATACCAATTTCAACTCATCCCATGATGACATAGATCATACTGGCATGAAGGAGAACCAGTCTCTAGAATTTTCCTTCAAAGACTAAACAAACAACTTCATGAAAACATCTTCCTGATTTATTTCAAAATCTTTCATTAATTCAAAAAACTCCTGCAAATGTTGTCATGTTGATTCTAACCTTTTCCCATTGAATTTTGGTAATTGTTCCCTAACCCCTACAGGAACAGGATTTGGGAAACCTTGGATACCATCAAAATTTAATGGCTTATATCTTTCCCTAAAGAAATATCTATGATGACTTAGCATGGGTTGCACATTTGTTTTTGACATTTCATAAGGAAACACAGGCACATGATACATATTTTCATTCATTCCCTTATTTCTTTCCCTTCTCTTGAACTATTACATTGTAAGGCTCAAAACATACTCCATCTAATCTTATACAGAAAATGAAAACTGAATTATAGGATTATGTAAAATAATTACTACCATTCCCTTTCTTAGTGCTTCCTTCACTCTTTAAAGAACACACATTTTTTTTTTACAATTTTCATGAAAATACACTTGACTCGTGAAAATCTAAATACCTAGAAATGTTGAAGCTGTTGTTGCCTTCTTCAACTTGGGACTTGCAAAATCACCTTCAATCCTTCAAATATTTAACACTTATCTTTTAACAAAGTCACCACCTCCTTGCAGAGGACAAATACTCAAACAACTGAAATTTCTTCACAGGTCAAATTTGCTTCAACACAGCACTACAACACTTCCTTATCATCAAATGGCATTACTAATTCTATCCTCAACTTGTCAGGGTACTTCATCATAAGAGTCAAAATATGCTCCATCCTTCTTGCAAATTCCTTGCTTCTTCTTCAAGCAAATACACACTAGCGCATAGATATCAGAGTCTCAAAGTCGCCACTCACAACTGTGAAGTATTACATATAATCTTGAAAAATAGACAGATCTGGACCAAACTCTTTATAGAACAAGAACTATAGCATATTTCTCAGCAACACTTATGAGAATTGACTCCAACCAACAAGGGACAGATTAAGAATCTTTTTCACTCTGTGGGCAAAATCTCCACTATATATTAAGCAATATTCTCTAACCAGAGATCCTCAACAGTTCATTTCATCCCCAGCAGAGTCACCAATTTTTATTGGTTCCCAAAATGGACAACGGGTTTACACTGCTACAGGGCAGAAACCAAGTTGATTTCCTCGAAATATATATGGAGAGCCACCTCCAACTATCAATATCTATCAGGCTTGGACCAACAATAACAAGGACGGAGAGTCCTTCTGCACTTTAGGGTCTGCAGAACCAGGGAGGGTGATCCCTTCTGTAAGATCTACTACTCTCTGCAATGATACTCAAGAACTTACTAAAACAAAGTGGATTATCTCATAATAAGACTCGACAGAAAGGAATAATTCTCAAGGATGGAAAATCCTTCAGTGATCCTCAACCTTAAGTTGGAGTATGAGAGAGGGTGAGACAACTTTTAGAAAATACATAAATCTTAGCAAATGATATTCCGATATTTATAAGATTCATTCTGAGAGATCATAAAGAAGATAAACTAGAAGCTGAAAACCTAATGACATTTGCTAGCAAATACCAGTGCCTTATCCATTTGGGTTACAGAGTCTATGAAAACGTGTTACTGAAAATCTGATAAAATTTCATCTAATAGTTGGTCTAGCCTAAAACAATATTGTCTTACAATATTATTCTGCTTACAATCCTTCACCTAAACTGCTTATCAAATCCTATGGCAAGCCTTATTTTCTCTATCATCTCATTCAAGCATTTTAATTAACCCCTTGGACTAAAGCATTCAATGGTAGAGTACATACATCATAACAATGCAATAAACAAACAAAACCCTTGATCCCATTTGCTTAAAAGAAGATAAAATCGCACACAGGAGAGTAAAGATTAGAAAAATATATTTGCATTAATATCATAAGCTTACTTTAATCTGATCATAGTCAACAAATTCACATATAGAATAACCCACTTGGAAAAAGGATCCTGCAACTATTCTATTACTTTTTGCTCTACAAAATAACATTACAATCCTTGTTATTTCCTATGACTCTCTAGAACTACCTTGGACCTAACCCTGCAGAAAAGATCTATTTTACAAAGATCTTTCTCAAAAAAATTAGACCCTAACTAATGGCCTTGAATTCCCTTTTATAGAAAACAAGGGAGCAATAAGCTTCAAGCCATGAGACACTTGTCAACAAAACTGAGCATTAGAGGTTGTAAACAATTCTTGTTACAAAACACTCCTTATCTGTATGCTCCCGCCCATGATGAGGTGGAACCAAAGTTTCAAACTGATTATTGGTAGAAACAAAAATACTTGAGTCATGCCGATATCATCCAGACACTCTCAGATGGAACCTGAGATGCTCAATCTGTTCCATAGCATTTATCTTCCCAAAAATGAAAATAGATCCCAGCATGAAACAAGACTTTCCCCCCAAATTAAAGGAAAATCTCTAGCCTTTACGCCCCGGATCAGAGAAAATGGAAAGAGGAACTTGGGGGTAGATAGGATTTGTTGAGAAGGTGTTGCAGCTTCCATGTTGTTGTAGAGGTGACTAGTTGTCGATCCTCACTCAAACAAATCCTCCATTCAGGTCCCTTTGAGCTCCCTCTTGGAGCACTCTCCCAACGAAATTTAGAGTAAGAGTGGGGAATATGCCTAGGGTGACCTTTCTTGATAAGGAAAGGCTTTCACACCTCCTGTGGCAATCCTCTGATCTTTCACAGCCCCTCTAACAATGAACAACCCTGTACCAGAGAAAAAACATCCATCCAGTGTTGCAAAATATGCAACGACTTCATTCATAGTTATGTGCGAACACCATCCTCTCACTAATGAAGAACTGTTCTCAAAAAAATGAAGAATCTTGTATTTTTTTCTACCAATTTTATCATCTGCCTAGTGAATTTATAACCATAAATTCCCTTCAATGTGGCAATGTTAATCCACGTGGAGAACCATCACCCTGATATCTTATGTTCACCTTGTTAGCTATGGATTTCAACAATCATGCCTATAACTCAAGACATCGCCATTTTCTAGGCCATCACTCCATTTCCACCTGCATGCATTCACCTTACATGAATGATTTTATTCTGATCTTATTCCTTTTTTCAATGTACAGTCTCATTTTGATCTGATCTTAAACATTTAATTTTCTTACCGGTTTCATTTTCAACCATCGCTTTGAATAGATTGAACTTCCCAAGTGCTTCTGATTTTTCTCTGAGAAAAGTAACCCAACACATTCTAGAATAATCATCAATAATTAGCATGAAATATCTATCACCTTGTAAGCTTTTAGTTCTAGCTAGACCACATAAATCAGTGTGAATTAAATCAAGGGCATTATTGGATTTTTCTGGACTACTTTTGAAACTAGCTCTAACTTGTTTTCCAAATTGACATTCCTTGCAAATTGTATTCTGAGGTTTCACAATTTTAGGTAGATCTCTAACTGCCTTAGAAGTACTAATTTTTATCATGCAATCAAAATTTACATGACATAGTCTTTTATGCCATAGCCAAATTTCATCTATATGTGCAATTAAGCATGCCTTTTCACTGTTATTCAAATGAAAGATATTACCTCTAGTCTGATTACCGGTTGCAATTTCCAAACTAGTTCTATTCATGATTTTGCATTTTCCATTTTTAAATTGTAACTGAAAGCCTTTCTCAACTAATTGACCAACACTTAAAAGATTATGTTTTAATCCTTCAACATAGTAGACATTGTCAGTGTTATGTTTACCATCAATAGATATTGAACCCTTACCTTTGATTGAATAGGCTTTGTCATCTCCAAACCTTACTAAACCTCCATTGTATTCTTGAAAGTTCAAGAATTTACCTTTGTGGCCAGTCATGTGATGTGAGCATCCTAAGTCAATAATCCATTCATCCTTTGATTCAACTTTAGCTGCTAGGGCTTGTTCTACCAGTTGAGCAATAGGTACCGGTTGATCTTCTATTATAGCAACAAAGACCCATCCATTGTCTGTTGGATCCTCATCAGAATCATCAGTCACACCTTCATCAGCAATGTAACAAGATTTATCATTTTTTTTCTTAAATCTGTATCTCTGATATTCAAGATTAGGTTTGTATGTCCTTCTAGCTTCTTCTCTTAGTCTAGCATGTCTATCAGGGTATCTTGAAGGCATATGACCAATCTTATTGCAGTTGAAACATTTAAAGGGTGCTTTACCTTCATACTTACTTCCAATTGGACCTTTTGGCATTTTTCTTGCAAATAGTGCTTCAAGTTCTTCAAGCTCTTCATTCTCCTTCCTGGTTTCTTCAAGTTCTCTTGCATAAAAGGCTCTCCAGTTTGATTTGTCAAAAGATGGAGCAGATGATGTTGATGCTTTGAAGGCCAAATCAATTTTTATAGTAGTAACAGGACCAAATTCCTCAATTTCAAAAGCTGAAAATTTTCCAATCAATGTATCCCTAGTTACTGATGTATTAGGCATTGTTCTCAACTCATTTATAGCAGTAACCTTCATTTTATATGTCAGTGGCAAACCTCTTAAGATTTTTGAAACAATCTCATCTTCACTCAAGGTTCCTCCACAACATTTGATACCCAAAACAATTTCATTTACTCTTTCCATAAAAGCAGAAATCCTTTCATCTTCTTCCATTTTCAGATGTTCATACTTGACTCGGAAGCTTTCAATTTTTGCAATTTTGACTATGGAATCCCCTTCATTCATTGTTTCCAAATGATCCCAGATAGCTTTTGCAGTGGACCTATCTGATAATCCCATGATTTGTTGATCTGATAATGCGCTTAAAAGTGCTTCTCTTGCTTTGCAATCATTTTCTTCATCTTTATCTAAAGTAATGGGAGCAGTCTGACCAGCTACAGCAGCAGTATAACCATTCTTAGTAACTTCCCAGATGTCTTTACCAATGCAATTCAGATGTGTCTCCATTCTGATTTTCCATATCCCATAGTTGGTTCCATCAAGTTTAGGACTATCCTTTCTAAAATAATGAGTAGACATTGGATCTCCTCAAGTTGTTAAACTTCTGCAAAAGGAGGATTAGGCTATGATACCAATTGTAGGTCCCAGAGACAACTGAGAGGGGGGGGGTGAATCAGTTGTCAAATAAATTCAAACCAAAATCTTATTAACCAACTTAATGCTTAATACCGGTAAGACAGTTAAGTATGTCGGTAAATAGTGTTAACAGAAAATTGCTATACCCGTAAGAATTAATGCATGAAACATAAGCACAAAGTTATCCACAACACATGACACCAATATTTGTACATGGAAACCCTATAAGGGGAAAAACCATGGTGGGAAACCTTACCCACAATCAGATGATACTACTGCAGATAGTAAGTGTACAAAGAGGGGTCTGCACATGCAGAAAGGCCAACAGCCTAGAGCTCACTGCTCAATCACAAATGGGAGTCACACTGACTATAGTTGGATGGTTAAATCCAATAAGAATGTACTGCACAAAATAGCATCTTCATATGCTGGATTCAGTACCGGTGTAGTGCTGATATGCTTCTACAAAAACCTAACTTCACCTTCAAATGATGTCTTCATGTATATCCCTGCTTGATCTCGCATATACCCTTCCTTAAATCTTTTTCGCATTCCACACTTGATCTTACAAATAAGATCTTACATTTATATCATACCCTAAGACCAATTTTAGTAGGTCGGTTCTACAAGATATTACAATTAAAACATTTTACAAATAATACAATATTTGATGCAATAACCAATTGAACATGTCGGCTTGATGCATTTACAATCATAATAAATCATCTCCATAGCGTGTCATGCTGATCTGAAAAAGATAAGCCTGCCGGTGTAACCCTAGATAACCTGGACCTATTTGCCGGTAAAAGCAAATATGCAAATAAGAATATACCAATGATTATTACTTCCAAATAAAGTGTCCACATGATGTCTTCGACATTACCAAGTGTCTTCCATGTCATTGCAAGTACCGATGAACATTATATTCTGTCAGTTAACCATATACTGGTAACTGTTGCACAGTTTACTGTTTGCCGGTGAATGTTGCTGGATCTCCAAAGTAGGTGTATTTAGTAGGTGTTGACATCAATGACAAAACCATACCAAAATACCAGCATTTAAGACTTTTCGGACCTAGGAATATACAAGCGCGGGCATAAATATTGAAAAGGAGACCGGTAATAGGAATGTTATGCGCTTGACTTAGGGAAATTATTATTTCACGAACTAGTTGATCATCACTTTGTTTAGGGAATGAAAATGGCCCCGTGAATGAAAGTGGAACCCTCAACCTTAAGTGAGAAAAAGTAATAGTAAAATATATCATTTTCTAGGGTTTTTCTTCACAAAAAGTAAGAAGTTTTGATAAACCCTAAACCCTAGACCTTGGATCGTTCACAGAGGATACAAGTAAAACCTAAAAATCAATGTTTTGAGCTCAAAAATTGAAAATTTCATGCAATTGATTTTCAAAGCTATCACCTTGTTTTTGAATTGCTTCCCATTGTCAGTCTCAATGGCCATGGGGATCCCATATTTGTAAATGATGTAGTTCAGGATGAACATGGATATCTACTTACCAGTTGTAGTGATGAGAGGGATTTCCTTAACCCATTTTGGCAAAATACTTTGATGTTGTGATGATAAACTTATGACCATTCGATGAGGATTGGTGTATCTATCTGACTAGATTCAGTCCCCATTGGCAAAAGGGTCATGGAGTGGTGAGAGGCTGAAGTTATTTAGCAAGTGCATGTATCAAGTTCCCATGGATTTGGCACTGTTTACTCTACTTGATAAATTGGAAAGTCTTTCTCCATTGTGGGCCAGTAATACCTAATTTGTATGAGTTTCTTTGCTAGAGCTAAACCATTTGAATGAGCCTCAAAAATTCCTTCATGAACTTCTTGCAAAGCTTTTTCAGATTTATCACACTCTAGACATCTAAGTACCATCAAGACCTCTTCAATAAAGGGTATCGGAAATAAGCGTATAGTGAGCGGATTGTCAGATAAAATTACACTTTTGGTTTTTAGATAGTTTTGGGGGAAGCGTGTTGTCCTTAAGGTAGGTATAGATAAGTCCATAAAGGGGTGAGTCAAAACTCTCGATCTATCATATAATGCAGGAATCAGGACTATCATGAGCGGGATATGGTAGCTCTTCCTCTAGGGACTCGTAATGAGCTTTTTGTTCAGGTAGTTGCAGTAATGAGGCCAGGTTGGCCAGAGCATCTACAGCCTTGTTATGTTCTCTGGGATCTATGTGAATAATAGAAACTAGAAATTCCTTTTTATCTCCTCCATCATTACTTTATATGGCAACAACTTTTCATCCTTTGTTTGATAATCATTGTTTGCCTGACAAATTACAAGTTGTGAATCTCCATAGATATAAAGATCATTCATCTTCCATTTTGATGCCATCTTCAAACCATTTATCAGTGCTTCATATTCTACAATATTGTTTGTACATGGGAACATGAGTCTATAGGCCTTTGGAATAATATAGCCATTAGGCATGAAAAATAAGATCTCAATGTCAGATCCATGTTGAGTATATGAGTCATCAAACTAGAGCTTCCATGTTGACTCCTCGGTGTGTAGGATGGCTACATCTAGAAACTTGATGTGCATTGGTGCTTCATCTTGCAAAGGTGCTTCCGCAAGTTGGTCAACTATAACTTGTCCTTTTATGGCCTTTTTATCCACATATTTTATGTCAAACTTGCTCAAGACCATTACCTATTTGGTGAGTCTTCCTATCAATGTTGCTTTGCTGAGGAGATATTTAAGTGGATCAATTTTTACTATGAGCTTGGTTGAATGACTGGACATGTAGTGCCTTAGTTTTTATGATGCAAAGACAACTATTAAGCATGCTTTTTCTATTGATGTATAGTTCAACTCGTAGCTGACCAATGTCTCGATGATGTAATATATTGCTCATTCTTTCTCATCTTAATCCTAGTGTGCTAATAGAGCTCCTAAAGATACATCAATTGTTGAGATATAGAGTAATAGTGGCTTTCCTTTGATGGGTGACATTAGGATTGGTGGATTTGCTAGGTACTATTTGATCTAATGAAAAGATCTTGCACATACGTCATCCCACTAATATTGTACATTCTTGTTTAATAACTTGGTGGCTTCTATTGGCTAGTTGTGAGACAAATCTCCTCATGGATTTCAACCTTCCTTGCAATGACCTTAACTAACTGAGATTCTTTGGTGGCAGCATTTCCATGATGGCTTGAACCTTTTTTGAATCCACTTCAATTCCCTTTCCTGAAACTATATAGCCTATTAGTTTTCCAGATGTTAAACCGAATGCACATTTCTTAAGATTGAGCTAAAGGCTAAACTTCTCCAATCTTGTGAAAATTTGGTCCAGTATGTGCAAGTGATCTTCCCTTTTTTAGGGATTTTCCCAGGATATCATCCACATAATCTTCCATTGTAATATGCATCATATCATGAAAGATGGTTGTCATTTCTCTTTGATAAGTAGCCCTTGCATTCTTGAGTCCAAATGGCATGACATTCCAACATAAAGTGCCCCAGGGACATGTAAAAGACTTCTTATCTTGATCTTCAGGAGCTATTTTTATTTGATTGTATCATGAGAATCCATCCATTAGGGAGAACATTTCATGCTCTGCTGGCAATGGAAAGTCATCTTTTGGACAAGCCTTATTTAGGTCCCTAAAATTTGTGCGTGTGTGGATAGTGTTGTCATGTTTTGATACTTGTAAAAAATTGGAAATCCACTCAACATAATCAATTTCTCTGATAAATCTGACATCAAGCAGCTTCTTTAGCTCAGCCTTTACTAGTAATGAAATGTAGGGATGCAATTTCCTCAACTTTTGTTTGATTGGTTTCACACCTAGTGTTATGGACAAGTGATGCATGATAAGGTCTAGATCTAAACCAGCCATGTCATTGTAAGACCAAGCGATATTGATATGCTTCTCTTTGAAAAACTTGGTATGATCATGATTCTCTTGCTTAGATAGAGATGTGGCCAAATGAACAACATTGGGAGTTTTTATGTTCCCACATTGACTGGTATTATCTGTTCAATTAATATTGTTGATCACTCTTGATAGTGTTTGGGGAGAGTGTCAACTCTCTCATCCTTAGAAACCTCTATGAGGTTTTCACCATCAAATATGTCCTTTCTTTTTACTTTTTTATGATCTAATGATGCCATTAGATGGTTTTCACCTTTAGATCTTATTTTTTTATTCATTTGTTTCACTTTTGTGACTAAAAGACTTGATACTCCCCTAAGTTGGAGTTGTGTTACTGAGTTCTTTGGGGGAAATTACCATGGGTTCAATTGTGTTAAGATATAAGGCAATGGTCATGTCATTGGGAAAGGTTTCAAGTTATGTAGGCTCGATTTCATCCTAATCAAAGAGTTTGGGATGTCTTAAGGGTAATGGATCATTAGGTTCAACAGTAATGAAATTCATGATAGTGGTATCATTGTCAAAGGTGGGGATAGAAAGTTCAATGACATTACTCTCCTCAAAATTGTCTATAGTTCTATCAATGAGATATTCTTTGCTAGAGTCATCGTTGGAAGTTTGCAAGTCGGATTCAAAAGGTCTTGGCCTCAAACTTTGGCCCTCGTAGAATGTAGGTGCATAGGTGTGAATTACATCAGCCTCAATGTCAACCCAGGACCAGTTAGAAGGTGAAGGTGAATCTCACTCCCACTAATTTGAATTAGATCCACTATATTCCTATAACCTTTGAATTTTTTCATATATGTTGGGAATGACTACTCTTGGTGCAACTAGTGGAGTAATTTCCTTTGTTGTTTCTAATGTGATCACCTCTTGCACTGTGATTGACGAAACAACCTTTATTGGTGCTTCTAATAGTATAACTTCTTCTAAGTTATTTTATGATGCAACATCTTTTGATGATAGGAGTATTGCCTCTTGTGATGGTGAACTTGCATTCACTCATTGTATGAACCCTAGTCCAATCTTGTCCTTAGAACTCCTAAAAGTGGGTAGGATTGCTTCCACCATACCTTCTTCTCTTTTTCATATAGGTCTGGTTCCTCTATATCCCATTTTCTTCATAATGAGAAAGCCTTTCCCATATTGTTTTGTGGGTATTTGGATATCTTGTATTGTTGTTCTGGCTTCTTCTTCATCCTTGTAAAGCCAGTTTAGAATGTCATTGTCTTCATCTTCTTATGATAATGTTGTTGATGCAATGATGAAGGTGTCATTATAAATCATGTGAGGTTTTGACACTTTTTTTGTGATGTGGATGGTCTTCCATATGATTGAAGTGAGAGTGATAATTGTGCCAAAGCCAATGAGTGTTCAATAGAATACTCCCCTACTGCTTTATCTTTAAATTTGAGCTTCTTCTTAAAATTGGACAACATAGCTACCATATGACCATCCATGTTAAAAGCACCAGATGTAGAAACTTCTTGTGCATTTTCTTGATTAGGTCCACTTTCTTGATGTGGCGCACTTTCTTGATTTAAGGGAGCAGTTTTAGGAGCCTCCCTATTGTGTGGAACAATAACATCTATCATGGGTTTGAGTGAGTTGTGTATACACATAAAAATTGGCTATGAGAAATTAAATAAATATTTTATATTTATTTAATAATTATTCTTTTATTAAATAGTTAATTTGAAAAGATTAATTATTTAATTCATTTTCATGTCTTTCTATTAATTAATATTTATTAATTAATTCATTTATCATATTCTTCTAATTAAGTAGATATCTAATATTTAATTATCCTTTTAACCAAGTTAATTAAATATCTAATATTTAATTGTCTTCTCCAAACAATTAAATATCTAATATTTAATTGTTATTTTCCTATCCTATAGTCTCAAATATTAAATAATTTCTTAAATTATTTAATCTTTCTTTTCCAACTCACCCTCCATCTCCACTTCATCTTCCCTTTGCCAACTCATCAAACATGTGGCTAAGGAAATTAATATTTCTTAAATGTTAATTCATCATTTATCTTCAACTTCCAAACTTAATGAATATTGTGTACGTACACATATTTCATAACCATTTCCTATATTCTCTCCAACACCCTCTACATCTTAGGAAGGACTTGAGTCCACTTATCCTATCATGCCTAAATTTCCTCCAACCATCCCTAGATTCCCTCAGTCAGCAATCTAGTCAAGGTGAGATGAGTGACACTTGTCTTCTCCTTCTCCCTTTCTCTCAACCTTCGCCTTTGCTCACAACCATTCAAATCTGCAAATTTGATCAGGACCGTTGATTTAAGCCACATCATCTAATCCTCTCAAAGTCTATTAAATCAAGAGCTTTAGTTGAGAGAGAGTTAGTCTTCAAATCAATCATATGCATACATGAGTTTTTGAAGCAAATAGAAAATAGAAAATAGCAAATAGCAATTATCATATAATATCATTTAGCATAATCATTTTAGCAAATTCATGTAGTATTGCATATCATAGTAGCAGTTAACTACAAGTTATCAGTCCATTCTTCATATGTCATCTTGGAGGCCATCAGTGCATTGTCTGAGAGCACACCATCTGCAACCAAGAACAGTGGAGTTAGGACACAATGAGACATAAGTAATGAAGGTAATATTAATATTTTATTCCATATGTATTTCATGCAGTTTCATTGGTTGAGTTTGGATTTCCTGTAGCATTTCCATTAGTATTTTGTGAAACTAACTTATTGCAGGTAACATTCTGAGGATGAAATTCAAGACACATTTTGGTGCCCACTGTGGGGCTGGACCTCGCATATACCTTTAAAAATCTCACAAAAATAAAACTAACGCATTTGTAATGCAGATTCACGCATGTGTGAATTTTGACAGCGCTTTTGCAGCCTAGGTTAGCGCATTTGCCTTCTAGGTTAGCGCATTTGCACTATAGGTTAGCGCATGAGCATTTTAGGTTAGCGCTTTTGTCTTAAAGTTTGTGCATTTGCATTATAGGTTTGCGCATTTTTGTCCTAGGTTAGTGCATTTGTCAAAGAAACCATGCTTTTGTATCCATAGAGCAGTGCTTTTGTAGCCTAGGTTAGCACTTTTGACCTGCAGATTAACACTTTTGAGCAAAAAGATAGCGCATGTGTTAAATAAGTGCTTCTATTTACAAACTGGCAAAAATTTCTTGCAAGTCTGAATGTCCAAGAAATCAGGTTTTTCAGACTACTAACATGCATGTGCAGGAAGGTGTTTAAGGCAAATTTTATGCATTTCCTCATCTAGTTAATTAAAAGTCTTTATTTGGGAAGTAATATATCATATCTTGTTCATCTAGTTTAACTAAGAGGATGAATTGATAGCATGCAACTTGCATTTTTAGTATTTTCTCTAAAATAGTTGCACATAGACTTTTAAAAGGGCTAAAATGAACACAATGCTTGTTGGAGAAACATCTCCAAATAGGACTTAGCCAACAATTTCTTTGAAAAGGTTAAAAAGAACACTTGTATTCCGTGTCTCGAAAGTGGTAGGTATATTCTCTCCCCTTAATTGGGTGACCAAAAAGCCAAACCCACTCTTTTAAGCTTTCTTTACTTTCAAGCAATTAAATCCTTTAGAGGGTCTGCCTTCCCAAGCTGCCTTAAGGGGGCTAGTGAGAAGGGAATGACCTAAAGTGGAAACGGGCTAATACTGAGTCCTTCCAATCCACTATAAATAAATCGTGTTTGTGATGAAAGTCCCAGACAACATGTGTTGATAAGTTCATACCAACACTATGTTTCCCCATAAACCCTATGGAGCGTAACCTCTATAGGCTGGGAACCTTCTGTATTTACGGAGCTTAAAGTGCCACATGTATGGCCACATGACTGAAAGCCTTTACTAAAAACCACTTGTACTAGTTGCCAAAATCCTTCTAGTTGTTGGCACAGGAGGGCGGACCTCTGAAGTGGCTCACATACATATGATTCCTAGTAGAGATATAAAGTTTTCCATGAGGAGTTTTTTATGGAAACTGGTGCTTGGCTGCCCTGAAGAAGTGAGTGCCAAGGGTGGAGCCAGTGGGGTCAAGCATCTAAATATCTGCTTTGAATAGAGTAGCCTCGAGGGAAACCCCACGTGAAATTAAACAACTATTGCTCAACCTACCATAAGAATTGTACTTGCTTGTGAATTTTGTTTATTAGATATTGTGTCTTCTATGTCTATAACATGTTCCAAATGGTCAAAAAAATTGAAGAAAATTATCATCTACAAGTGAGCAAAAGTCCAACAAATTGCTGAAAAAAAGTTTGATAAAAAAGAGTAATACAAAAGCTTTCCAACACTTGAAACACCAAATCAAAATCAAAATGTCAAAACATCAATATCAAAATAATTCTTGAAGTATATTTGTCTCTAAACCATCACATATTGTCAAAACTAGCTCAAACAACTAGGTCACTAATCCTACAGGTTATACCCAAAAGGTTCTATAAACATCAACATTCAACAAGCTATTGATTCAAACATCTTAAGTGCAAAAATCAACATCCTTGTCAAGTTTCTCATTGGGATAATCAAATCATCTATCACAAAGCTTGATCAATCTATACTAGGTTCCTAATCTTGGATATATCTTTCCTATTTTGAACCTAGGTTATATCAAAACCAGAATCATACCAACATTGGAATCAAACAAACTTGTGAATTGGAAAATGCTTATATGACTTTTAAGTATCACCTTAAGAAAAGAAACCCAGTTATAAAGCTACTTAGAAAAGGATAATATTCTTGTATATCAATCGCAAGATCTTATTGAAACATAGGACATTCCTACACCGTATTCGTCACTACCTACGTGGCTGCGATACAGAATTTGACGGTGAAATTTTGCAAAGACATGCTTTTCAACAAAGAGACGCTTTATCCCAATGAACAAACAATAGTGGTAAAATCAACAAAGCATATCTTCCTAAACCAATAATCACCTATTGATTTTTTCCTTTGGAACTTTCAAACAAACTTTGAAATAATCACATGCCAGTTTGGACTAGAGCCCAACACGAACAACTTAGAAAACAACAACAAATGGAGGAAGAAGATACTCTTGTATTCCACACTTTTGGATTTACTGTTGTTGATGAAGAAGCAATCAATAGAACCATTAGAGACCTTGAGAAAGATTTCAAATTTTATAGGCTAATGGAAAAATTGTTAGCAAAACAAAAAGAAAAATATCTCTTGATGTTGGCAAAATTTGGAGCTAAACTACCACAAGACTTTAACATAGAAAGCTTGAAACAAGATGCGGAGGCAAGTAACACCCAAAACATAGATGATCCAAATAAAGAGGACGTGAACAAATAAATTCATGAAGAAACAAGGAAAGAAAAGGATGACACAAGAAAAGAGGGTAGTGATAAGAGAACTCGTGAAGAAACAAGGAGAAACTATGTAGATTATCCATTGTCAAATCTTACTCAGCAAATACAAACTCTACAACAATAGATGAAAGACATGCAAAATGGGACAAGCTCCAAGAAGTATTCACTAGAAGATATATGCCCATATCCGTTTGATAAAAATCTGAATATGATACCATTTCCGCAACATTGCGAGATTCCTAAATATGACAAATACGATGGAAAATCTGATCCTCAAGATCACATTAGGGAGTTTTGTACTATGAGCATGGAATTTGCTCATGATGAAACTTACCTTATGCATCTTTTTCCTAGGAGTTTAAATGGACAATCAATGGAGTGGTTTTCAAGATTACCATCTAGAATCAAATCCTTTGAAGAACTTGTGAATAGGTTTATTTCACAATACTCCTACAATATAAGGAATGAAATAACAATGCTGGATCTCTGCAATGTTAAACAAAAGAATGGTGAATCCTTTATGATTTTCTTACAATGATGGAAACACATGTTTAATAGGTATCCCCGAGATGTACCTGATCAAGAAAAAATGGACATATTCATTGATAATATTATCAGTGAAATGAGTTATCAACTCAGGATGCAATGTCCTCCCTCTTTTGCCAAAATGATCGAGAATGGTCTGAAAATAGAGAATGCAATGGTAAAGAAAGGAGAACTAAAACTTTACAATAATTCATACAACAACAACAATGACAAACCCAAGTTCTGGTCAAAGAATAGGAATGTCAGCAATGAAGGGAATGATGATAATAGTACTACAAAACAACAATAACCAATTTTTAATCTATCAAGTCAAATCTCAAGCAATAACAATCCAGAAAACAACAAAGCCATGTCCTTTTTCTCCAATCCTCAAAGGAAATTCACAAACATTGGAGAATCTTTGGAATCAACTCTAAAAACTTTGTTTTCTAACAAATTGATTGTTTTACCAGAAGCAAGAAATTATGAACCACCAGTCAAGCCCAATTGGTGGAATGACAATCATTTTTGCAATTATCATCGGAATAAAGGACACCTAACAAATGATTGTCAGAGATTGAAACACCTTATCCAAGATCTAATCGATAATGGAACCATCATAGTGGATAGCCATAAGACAAATGAATCACACTTGGCTTTCAAAACTCCACTTCCAAATTATGACAAAGGTGAATCATCATAATTAAAAGATGACAAAGGAAAAGCCAAAGTAAATTACACTTATACATACAATGATGTGGTAAATGTTATCATTGTTAACAAAAATCCATCTTTATAACCAATCAATGTTATCATGAGAAGCAAAGCAAAGGTTACCTTTCCAAGTATAGCAAAAGACCCAACATCCACATCACAACAATACAATTTAGTAGAGCAATTACAAAGAATACCCGCTCAAATATCAATTCTGGAACTTCTCAAGGTTTCACCTATGGATAAGGAAATTTTGGAGAAAGCTTTAGTAGAAACAACAGTTTCAAAAGACATGGATGTAGATCAGTTCCAAAACATGGTAGGACACCTTATAGCTCCTCATTGCTTATCATTTTCTGAAAATGATGATGCATCCTTACAACATCCTCACAATGCTCCCTTACATGTTAAAGTCTCCATTAATAAAACTCATGTCAAACATGTGCTCATAGATGGAGGAGCTGGATTAAACATTTGTGCATTAATTTTGATAAAAGCTTTGGGATATTCAGAGAATGCAGTAGACCTGAAAAAGAAAATAACCATCAAGGCTTATGATGAAGCAGAACGTTCTTCTAAAGGAACTGTTGTGCTACCAATAAGGATAGGACCTGTGGAAAGGGATACATTGTATCAAGTTTTAGATTTGAACCTCTCTTACAACATTCTTCTAGGAAGACCATGGATTCACAAGATGCAAGCAGTTCCTTCTACATATCATCAATGTGTGAAATTTCCTCATGAAGGAAAAGAGATCACTATAATTGCAGATTCCAGACAATATTGCAATAATTTGAAGCCAACACAAGATACAAGAGTTCCACATAATAGAGAATCAGTATATCCTACCAAAGAAATTCAAGAAAAGTTATGGGAAACTTTTGAAGAAAAACTCAAGTTAAATGATGAAGGAATGGGAAAATACTCTTTGCATAATTTTCCACTTTCCCCTAAGTCATATGGTAAGCCTACAGATATTCAATCAAAGCCATTAGAAAGATCAAAACATATGTTTAAAGGAATATTTGTTAGTGTTGGAACTCTTGAAGAAGAAAATGAAGACAAAGACATTCTTGGTTGGTTGTACAAGGATGAAGACAAAACTATAGCAATAGTAGCAGAAGTCAATATTCCCATAAAACAATATGGCAAAGGATATGAAATCATGCAAAAGATGGGATATGAAGGAAAAGGACCAATTGGTAATCAACATCAAGGTATTTCAGAACCTATTTGTCTGCACTCACAATCCACAGAAGATAAATCTGGGCAGGGATATCTAAAGTCTAATCAAAAGGAACATAATCATCAACAACAAAAGTGGAGAAAGAAACCAGTTTCTAGAGAAGAAAATTGGCAAAGAAAGCTACAGCAAGCAGCCAAAACAGTAACCAATAAACAAAAAGAGCAAGAAGAACATGAAAAGAAAGAAGAGGAGATTATCATCAAAGGTGAAGAAAAATCTTGTCAACAAGTTCTGAAAATACAAACAAAGCCAAAATCTGAACAAGATATTCCAAAAGCAGTAAAAATACATATGGCAAAAATCAGAGAACTTTTTGCACCATACGACATTCCAGTATGGTATAGTGGAGTAATCTTAGATCAAGATTCAAAGATAGATTCCAATGAATATGAATGGGGTCTAGATGTCTTATCTACTACATCAAGTAAGGAAAACAATGAAGATCAAGCAGCTATCATGGAAGAAGACTATTCTATTGCATAACAAAAGATGAAGTTAGAAAGAAGACAAGAGAAACTCAGAATTCAGAGAAAAGAGGTGTATGCAAAAAGAAAAGGGAATGACAAAGACAGAGAAGCAATGCCACAAGAAGCGCAAACAAAGATCAGATATGGAAGAACCATAGAAGAATTAAGAGATAGTCAAGATGGATTGACTATTAGTCTAGAAGAAGTTGAATTTGAAAGAAGAAAAAATCTAGAAAAAGAATCCTCTTTATCATGTGCACAAATATGTCAACTTCAAAATGCAAATGAGATCAATCAAGAAGGAATTTGCAGTGTTAAAGATGTGCATGTGGACATAATCCATTCATTTAAGGGACAAACGTCAGTTGAAGAACCACTTGAGTGTGAACTGCACAATGTTAATATTAAAATTGTTAAGACTAATTTGGAGATGCTTGGGAAAGACAATTCTCAAAAACATTTAATCTTTGATAGTACCTATTCTATGCCAAGCTATGATCATTATGTCATGAACATTGAAACACCTAATGATGACAACAGTTACAATTTACCCCTTCATCCCGAATTAATTGATTGGGATAATCTAGACAACCTTGAACTGAATGTCTTTTCCAATGATCATGACTTATTCATGTACCTTAATGTTGTTGAACCCATCCCAACTAAGATATCTTCCATTGCAAAATCAAGTGATGTTTCTCATAGTCAAGAGAATGCCAAACTTTCCAATCGCAAAAGCAAAACAAAACAAGGAAAGAGACCTATTTTTGAAAACCATTTTATGGCAACATTAGATCAATCAAAAGAGAAAACAAAGGACATATCTGATGGTGAAAACCTCCTTGAGGTGCCAGAAGATGGAAAGTTTGACATTCTTCATGCATATTTTCAAGAGAGATCTGCTATCCTGATAGAACCAACAGAAGCAATAAACATTGATGCATCAAAGGATCCTAAAATACTTCATTTTGTTGCCTCATTATCAGAAAAAGAGAGGAAAGAATACATGGAATTCTTTAAGAAAAGACAAATAAATTTTGCTTGGTCTTATGCTGATATGCTAAGACTTAATCCTGATCTTATCATGCATCATCTTAATGTGGATTTAAAAGCAAAACTCGTTAAGCAGAAGCCAAGAAAGATGCATCCACACATTGCTCTTCTTGTAAAGACCAAGCTAAAGAAGCTATTAGAATCGGGTTTCATAAGACCAATTGCTTATCCAAAATGGGTTTCAAGTATTGTACCAGTATCAAAACAAGATAAGAGCATAAGAGTTTGTACAGATTTCAGAGATCTAAATAAAGCATGTCCAAAAGATGATTTCCTGCTACCAAACATTGATATCATAGTGGACTTATCAATAGGACACGAGATGTTTTCATTAATGGATGGCTTCTCAGGATATAATCAAATAAGAATAGCACCTATAGATCAAGAGAAAACAGCTTTCACGTGTGCATGGGGAACATATTGCTGGAATGTTATGCCATTTGGGCTCAAGAATGCAGGAGCAACTTACCAAAGGACTATGATGACAATTTTCCATGATATGATGCACACATTTATGGAAGATTATGTTGATGACATACTTACAAAATCTCACACAAGAAAAGAACATTTGAACATTTTAAGCAAAAATTTTGACAGGCTAGAAAGGTATCAATTGAGATTAAATCCAAAGAAATGTGCATTTGGGGTAACCTCTAGAAAGCTCCTTGGGTACATTATATCAGCTCGTGGCATTGAAGTAGATCCTGAAAAAAGTCAAAGCTATCATGGAGATGGATTCACCCAAGAACATAAGTCAATTGTGATCTTTACAAGGAAGGTTGCAATCAATCAGGAGATTTGTTTCTCAGTTGGTCGATAGATGTCTTACATTTACCCATCTTCTACATAAAAAATTTTCATTCAAATGGAATATAAAATGTGAAGAAGCTTTCTTGCAAATAAAAGAATATCTTATGAGTCCTCCAGTACTGATATCACCAGCCAAAGGGAAACCATTGTTACTCTATATCTCCACAACAAGTGTATCATTAGGCACTCTCCTAGCTCAACATGATGATGAAGGAAAAGAAAGAGGAGTTTACATATCAATAGAACTCTTGTTGGCTACGAATTAAATTATTTCTCAATTGAAAAGATATGTCTAGCAATTGTGTTTGCAACTGAGAAGCTACGACATTATATGTTGATTCATTCTGTGAAACTAATAGCAAAGATAGATCCTCTCAAATGTTTGTTGAGAAAGTCAACATTGACAGGGAGACTAGCCAAATGGGTTATGATACTGAGTGAATTTGACATAGAATATGTTGACCAGAAAGCTATCAAGGGACAAGTCATCGCTGATCAATTGGCTGATGCACCTTTACAAAATGACATGCCTTTGCACATCGAATTTCTTCATGCAAATATCCTAACAGTAAGTACAAACTTTTGGGAATTGTACTTTGATGGTTCTTATACCCAATATGGATCAGGCGCAGGAATCTTTTTCATCACACCTCAAGGACACACAATTCTGAAATCATATAGACTACTATTTCCATGCACCAATAACACTGCAGAGTATGAAGCATTATCTATAGGGCTTAAAATGGCTATTGAGTGGAATGTAAAAGAACTACATGTCTATGGTGATTCACAACTTATCATCAATCAAGTAAATGATGAATATCAAACAAAGGATGATAAGCTTATGCCATACAAACAGCTGGTGGAGGAATTTAAAGAACACTTTTTAAGAAATCACATTCACCCAGATTCCTAAAAATGAGAATAAAGTAGCAGATGCAATGGCTATAATAGAATCTCTCTTGCAAAATAAAGAGAATCAACAGCATTACAAATTTCTCATGGAAGATATCTTAACCCCTACCATCCAATCCCAACATACCTATCGAATTTGCCATATATCAGGAACCATACAATCCTTATACGGTCAAACCTACCAATATTTGAAAGATCATATCCTTCCTCTTGAATTATCCCATAATCAAAGAAGAAACTTTATTTGTCAGTCCTCTTGCTATACTTTAATTTCTGATATCCTATATAGGTGTGGTCTAGATGGTACTTTGTTGAGATGTCTTGAAAAAGATGAATCTGAAAGAGTTCTTAATGACATTCATGCAGGTATTTGTGGTACACAATCAAGTGGTTTAACATTGGCTAAGAAACTTCTTCGTATGGGTTACCTTTGGCCTACTATGGAAAGAGATTCATTCACCTATGCTAGAAAATGTAAACAATGTCAGATCCATGGAAATCTCATTCATGCGCCAACACAAGAGTTATATTCTATGAAAGGATCATGGCCATTTTCACAGTGGGGCCTTGATTTGGTAGGAAAGATCAATCCCTCATCTTCTAGTGGACATAAGTTCATTCTGATTGCTACTGAATATTTTACTAGGTGGATTGAAGCAGTGCCTCTAACAACAGTGACAAGAAAACAAATATCATCATTCATTTTGAATTACATAATCTATCGCTATGGTGTTCCTATGACCATTATAACTGATAATGGAAGACCATTCAAAAATCAAGATGTGAAAGAGTTATGTGAACAGTTTCATATCCAACATAGGTTCTCTACTCCATATTATCCACAAGGTAATGGTCAAGCTGAGGCATCAAACAAAACTATCTTGAAAATCTTAAAGAAAACAATCAATGAAGCTGGAAAAGACTGGCACATTTAGTTAAATCCTGCTCTTTAGGCATACTGAACTAGCATCTGCACTCCAATAGGGGCAACTCCATATTGTTTGGTCTATTGATCAGAAGCTATATTACCTATAGAAGTAGAGATACCTTCTCTATGAGTATCCTTGTATGGTCTTATACCAAAAGAAGAATAACGAGTCTCTCGACTCTAGGAACTAGAACTGATTCAAGAATGTCTTCAAAATGCAATAAAACATTTGAAAGTATACCAACAAATAATGGCAAGAAGCTATAACCATAGATTCAAGCCACGTATTTTCCAAATTGGAGATATAGTTCTAAGGGAGAATCCAAGAAATCAGCAAGACCGGGAAAAGAAGGGAAAATTTGAACCGAATTGGCTAGGACCTTTTGTCATAGTAGCAACATATGGATTAGGAGAATACAAGTTATCTACCCCTGAAGGTGATTGGTTTGATTAACCAATCAATTCTATTCATCTCAAGAAATTCTATGCTTGAGATATACAGTCCTAAAAAAATCAATAAAAACCACATACAGTCCTAAAACAATCAATATCCTCCATCTATGAGATCGCTTTGCACACCTATCTACTCCATCCTATCACATCTGTCGCTTCCATATATTTTAGCTTATCCATTCCATCTTTTGCATCCATTTCTTTGAACCATTTAGCAAGAAATATGCAACTTACCAACAATTATCAATCTTTGACATACTTGTCGTAGTCACCATCTTGGACCTTATTAGAATCAATCAATCTGCATTTGTATCCCGCCATGGTTTGGATCTTGATCAATTCATACATTCCTAATAATTTTGTATCCACTGGCCGAAAAATCATAATTCCTTTTTCTAAGGTGATCTTTTAAATCTTTGAAAAACCAAAACATTCAGAAAATTTAGAAAAACCAAAAACACCTAGGATTTTTAAACAGATAACGAGCAAACAAAGCAATGACAATCAAGGCATTTCATCAACAACTGAATCGTAAACTCAGGAAATGAAGAATCAATCAGCAAGTAATAAAGGATTATTAAAGATCAATCATCAAAGATGATTATATCAGTTAATGACCATAAGAACATGTGAATTACATACAAGATTCATTGTTTATATCTTGATTTTATTGCTAATCATGTACTCTATGCAACTCAAGGATGTCCATGACTAGAGAAGCTACGATGGGGTATTATTATTTTCTTTGATTGTTGTTTTTGGTTTATCTCTTACTATGGTATGAACTTGTCTCAAGATATGATCAGTAAAAGATCAAGGAGGATGTTCCAAGTCATGCATGAAAGGAGATACTCCTTGTCTGTTCTGCAAGCAATACTCAGGTCAACTTGATCCATCATATCAAGTTGCTTGTATTAACTTGCTATATCAAAATACATGAAAGGAATACTCAGGTCATCTTGAATCATTATGTCAAGTTTCTTGTATTTTCTTACACATTTTAAAGCTCAATGATGAAATCAAAGCACTGTTACAAGATAGCATATGAAGAATGTCAGTACAATTTTTAGTTAGATCATTTCATTAGCTCATTTTTTTGTTTGAATTATAAGCATTCATTGTCAGTTGCATTATAAGATTATCATTTCATTAATAGATCAACGGTCATAAATAAAGATTGAGTATACTTGGACAAACAAAATCAATTTGCATTTAATCATTATAGGTGCATTCATTTTTAGAATCATTTTAAATCATTATCCATTTCATTTAGTTACATTTTAACATTGCATTATTTTGAATTTAATTAAGTGCATTTCATTCATCATATAGTGTACCATCATTATAGTTTGCATTATCATTTCATTTAATGATCATTTACTTGCATCTTTGCACTTAGATTCATAATCATTATTAACATTACATATAAAAATACAAAAATATTCCACAAAGATCATTGCATTTGCATCATTTAAGATAGTGATTATAATAATTGCATCCATATCATCATCACATAGAATAACATGCATAAAGAACACCATCCATATAATCACTACATCCATAAAATCAAAGCACATAAAGCATCATCATCAAATAGAATAACATGCATATAAATCATCATCATCGTATAGAATCCATGTCTGCATATAGATCATCATAAAACAATAAAAGACCAAGTATACAATGATATCAGATAAACAATACAAATACCTCATCAAATACAAATCAAGTCATGGTTGTCTTGTACCACTACCACCTGACTTTATCCGTCTCTATGGGTGTGGGTGAGAAGATCCTCCAGATGTCTGTCTCCCATGCTCACCACTCCTCTGAGGAGGTCCCATGACCCCACCACTGCTAGTGTCCATCAACATGGTAGTATGATAACTACCTGCTCTCTAGCTCTTTGTAACTGCCTCCTCATATCGTCGTCACCAATGGGAAGTCTCCTTCCTGGCCCAAACTAATGCTCTAACAGTGTCAGTCGAGAGAGAACCTGATCCAACCTACTGACTGTGATCAAGAAGGCCCTGAGTATCATGTTGTCTTCTAACAGCTCTATCCCTCTCAGTCATAAGAGTCTGCACCTATGCTCAAAGCTGCTCAATCTGTGCTCTCAGATTGTCAATGGTATCCTGCCTTGGTGCATCCTGCTCTGGCATATCATGCTCTGGTGCATCCTACTCTGCTAAATCCTATTGTGGTGCATGAACCCCAATCCCCTCCTCACCACCACCCTGTCCAACTACTGGAATCTTGGTCTGAGTAACTCTCTGAACCCATCGTCTAATTAGAGGAACATGATCCTTAGGATCCTCATCATCTCCACCATGCGTTGCAATAACCCTAGGGTCTGGCTGAATCTGTCCAAAATCAATGCCTCTCCAGCAACCCCCATCCAATCCAGTCACCGTGCCTCCTGTCAATGGCAACCCTCTTGGTGATCTCATGCCTACCCTGCCATGCTCCCTCCCAATCCATCCAACATCTCTCCCACCCATAGGATGTGCTCTCTCAATCCTGCCAGTCGGTCCAAATGGTCCTCCACGGACTCTCAGTCAACCTCCCCTCCATCCATCACTCCTACCACCACCAACTCCATCCCCACCCTCATCACCACCTCCCCCAACCTCATGAGTAGCTTTGAGCTCTTGTCTCCATCTCCTAACAACTGGATCATTTGAATCATCATCCTCATCTCCTGAGCTGGGAGGAGGATCTGCTAGATCAGTAATGCAAGGAAATGGATGAGCTAATATGTACTGAGCATAATCTGCAGTAACCCCAGGATCAAGAATGTGCAATCTCATATCATAAGCCACTCTTGAAGTAGCAACAAACTTTGCACGAGCAATCTCAAATGACAAAGAAGGTCCCCAATCTTGCCTATCTCTGTACCACTGAGTGTATATTGTCACACCAGTAGGCATAGGCTGGATGATACCAAACTGTCTCAAAATGCGACCAATCAACCGTCACTCAATAATATAAGGAGTCTAACCAATGAGATATCTACTCTGCATAATAAATGGTAATATCTATGCATCATCCATCCATGGCTCACAACCAAGATATAGTCTCCAAGTAATGATATCCAATGAATCAAGCACCCAACGCCAATACTCCATCTTACCCATCTTATGTTGAGTAAGAATACCTGCATAAAAATACATATGGCTGCCTCTCTCCATGAACTCTATGATGGATAGGCTGTGTAATAGTAATGTACTCCTAGCACCAGATCTACAATAAAGTGCATCTTGTAGACAAACTTGCACTCTCATCATACACTACTTGATGAAGATCATGATATAAATGTGCCAACATACAAACACCCCAAGCATATCAAGTATGATGTTGCATCATACTTAGAAGAACCTCTTCCCATCCAACGGAAAAACCTCATGATCTCCTATCAGGACATATAAATCCTCCAATCAGACCAGCAAGAATAATGGGAAGAGCCTCATAATACATCACCATATCAACCCATCGAATCTCTTCTCTAACAATGCTCTCATTAGAAAACATGACTCTGCAAGCCTCTGTCCCAACTCGATCTTGAAAATCATACTGCACTAGCTCACCAGTGACTGGGATGTGCAGAATCCTGTAGACATCCTCAAGAGTCACACTAATCTCACCCATAGGAAGGTGGAAAGTGTTATGCTCACTGTGCCATCTCTTGGGACTAACGCCATTAACAATCCTCTATTATGTGTAATCTCAAGCATATACAACAAATAGCATAAACCACATGCATCTATATGTCTAATCTTAGCCTGTGTCAACTCTGGCACTAAATGACGCACTGCCAGTAATTTCTCCCAACACTGGAGAACATCAAGTTTCTCCTATTTTATCAAGAGAAATCAATCAATCATCAAATCATTATCAAATATATCAAATCAAATTGAAGAAACTTACGCTATCAAATCATTTTAAAACCTATCAATCATGGTTTTCTATCAATCACTGAGTTCAAACAAAACTCTACTCAGTTCTTGCATCAGAAACTAAATCGATTTCTTAGAGCTACTCTATCAATCTATCAAATCTATTGATCAACAATCTATCAAATCTATTGATCAATCAAATCAATCAATCACGCAATCACAACAATCTATCAAGCTCAATCAATCAATCATCTATCAATCTATCAAGCACAAATCACTCAATCAAGTCCCTATTTCATCATCAATGAGTATTAAACAAGTTAAATCTAATCATCAAAGTGATTTTTAGCCTTTGCACTTATCAAAAACATCAAATCTGAGAAAATGCACTAAATCTAAAGGAATTTGCGCTAAACTAGTGCATATGCACTATCCTTTTGAACAAATGCACTAACAACCGAAGCATATGCGAAAACCCATGGAAAAGTGCTACCTTATTAAGCAAAAGCGCTAACAAATGAAACATTTGCACTATCCTACGCATAAGTGCTAACATTCTTAACATATGCACTAACAAAAAGAAAATATGCACTAATCTATGCATTTGCGATAATCCTAATTGCATTTACGCTAAACCAAATTGCAAGAGCGCTAACCTGACGTCGAAAAAATCGCAAAAAAATTGAAAATTCAAAAAACGCACAAAAAAACATGAAAACTTGCATGAAAACTTGAAAACAAAGCTCAGGATAAGATACATACCGGATACCCATACTTGACAAGTCGTTGATATCGTCACACGCACTCAAATCGATGGTTCTCCACGGGAATCACCATTTCGCCACCTCAGCAAGAATATTTTCTCCACAAGCTGACAAGGATAACAATAAAATTAAAATTAGCCTTGGTTAATTTTATATTTACTATTTGAAGATTAATTAATTTCAATGGGGCAATTTTATTTTTTTTCCAAATGAATTTAATTGACTTAATTTTTATCAATTATCATGAGATCAATCGTTCAAACAAGAATTTTCGACAATTTCACAATCAATCTCTTGAGGGGGCACACAATCAGGATTTTTTATCTTCGCCAGGCGCACTATTGAGACTTGATTTAATTTTCAAAAGAATGTTGTCTTGACATTATTTCAAAGAGGGGCAAAATGTATACACATAAAAATTGGCTATAGCAATTAAATAAATATTTTATATTTATTTAATAATTATTCTTTTATTAAATAGTTAATTTGAAAAGATTAATTATTTAATTCATTTTCATGTCTTTCTATCAATTAATATTTTATTAATTAATTCATTTATCATATTCTTCTAATTAATTAAATATCTAATATTTAATTATCCTTTTAACCAAGTTAATTAAATATCTAATATTTAATTATCTTCTCCAAACAATTAAATATCTAATATTTAATAGTTATTTTCCTATCCTATAGTCTCAAATATTAAAAAAATTCTTAAATTATTTAATCTTTCTTTTCCAACTCACCCCCCATCTCCACTTCATCTTCCCTTTGCCAACTCATCAAACATGTGGCTAAGGAGATTAATATTTCTTAAATATTAATTCATCATTTATCTTCAACTTCCAAACTTAATGAATATTATGTACGTACACCTATTTCATAACCATTTCCTATATTCTCTCCAACACCCTCTACATCTTAGGAAGGACTTGAGTCCACTTGTCCTATCATGCCTAAATTTCCTCCAACCATCCCTAGATTCCCTTAGTCAGCAACCCAGTCAAGGTGAGATGAGTGAGACTTGTCTTCTCCTTCCCCCTTTCTCTCAACCTTCACCTTTTCTCATAGCCATTCAAATCTGCAAATCTGATCAGCATCATTGATTTAAGCCACATCATCTAATCCTCTCAAGGTCTATAAAATCAAGAGCTTCAGTTGAGAGAGAGTTAGTCTTCAAATCAATCATATGCATATGTGAGTTTTTGAAGAAAATAGAAAATAGCAAATAGCAATTATCATATAATATCATTTAGCATAATTATTTTAGCAAAATCATGTAGTATTGCATATCATAGTATCAGTTAACTACAAGTTATCAGTCCATTCTTCATATGCCATCTTGGAGGCCATCAGTACATTGTCTGAGAGCA
This sequence comes from Cryptomeria japonica, assembly GCF_030272615.1. Classification (NCBI taxonomy): domain Eukaryota; kingdom Viridiplantae; phylum Streptophyta; class Pinopsida; order Cupressales; family Cupressaceae; genus Cryptomeria; species Cryptomeria japonica. Next base: position 421,130,044 of record NC_081408.1, read on the forward strand.
CACCATCTGCAACTAGGAACAGTGGAGTTAGGACACAATGAGACATAAGTCATGAAGGTAAAATTAATATTTTATTTTATATGTATTTCATGTAGTTTCATTGGTTGAGTTTGGATTTCCTATAGCATTTCCATTAGTATTTTGTGAAACGAACTTATTGCAGGTAACATTCTGAGGATGAAATTCAAGTCGACACAAGTTGCAATGTGGAAATGGATTTGGATCCCTTAGAATAACAACCTCTTTCCCATCGTAAGAAAAATTCAAGCACTAATGGTAAGTAGACGACACTAATTGCATCTCATGTATCCATGGCCTACCCAAAAGTATATTATATGACAAATTCAAGTCCAAGACCTGGCATACTATGGTTTTTTGTATAGGTCCTACTTTGATAGGTAGTATCACCAATCCTTTTGAGAATCTTTCTTCATCATCATAGGCTTTTAAGATGATCTTTCTCTTTGGGTCCACAGCATCTTCCGAATATCCTAATGCTTTTAATAAGTTCAATGTACAAATATTTAGGCCAGCCCCTCCATCTATCAAGACATGGTTTTTCTAGATCATGACCTCAATGTGAAGCAGGAGATTATGTGGGTGATTTAAGGACAGCTCATCCTCTTCTGAAAAGGATAAATAGCGAGGAGCAATTAGGTGCCCTGCCATGGCTTGGAATTGTGTTGCATAAAGATTATTTGGTACCATTGTTTCGACTAGGGCCTTTTCCAAAATCTCCTTGTGAGTAGAAGAGAGCTTTAGAAACTCCAATATAGAAATTTTCACCGGAATCCTTGGAAGTTGGTCTATAATCTTGTATTGAGGGGTGGATGATGTTTGGGGTGAGACTCCTTTTAAAGTTACCATAGCCTGGCTTCTTATGACTGCATTGGTGGATTCATTTTCTCCTTTCCCCTTTATGATAATGACATTAACTTGTGACTCATATGCTTCAAGGTTATTTATCACATTATCATAAGCATGAGTATAGTTAACATGTTTGCCTTTGTTATCCTTGGATGTTTCACCTTTTTCATAATTCAAAAGCGGGGTTCGGAACATTGGGTGTTGTTCATTAGATATGTGGCCATCCATAGTTATAACACCATTGTCTATCATGTCTTGTACAATGTGTTTTAATCTATGTAGTCATTGGTCTTATGTCCTTTACTTCTGTGATAATCACAATAGTGGGCATCATTCCACCAAGAGGGCTTAACTTCGGGTTCAAAGCCTCTTGACTCTGGTAGTGTGATCATCTTATTAGCGAGGAGGGTTTTGAATGTCAATTCTAGGGGCTCCCCTAATGGTGTGAACTTTTTTCTTTGTCGAGGCACTGGTGGCCTTTGTTGGTTGTTGTCTGGTTTATTGTTCTGATTGGTGTTAAGGTTGTTTCTTTGATTTTTGCCTTGATTCTTTTTTTGATTGTTGTTAGCGAAGGAGTGTGTTGTCAAATTGAATGTAGGTGGTTTAGGTGTGACATTGTGAGAATCAACAACTTTGTCATTAACCACATTCTTATTTCTCAACCAAAACTTTGGCTTTGCATTTTTGGAGGCATTATTATTGTTGGAGGAACCTTTGTGATCTTTGTTCAATTTGATTTCCCCTTTCTCAACCATCGCTTCTTCAATTTGAATAACATTTTTGATTAAATTCTCAAATGAAGGAGTGCATTGCATCTTCAATTGATATGCCATTTCACTAACCAAATTGTTTATGAATATAGCCTTCTTTTCTTTCTCTGGTATACCGTGTGAATACTTTGAGGATAATCTGCTCCACCTTTGTAGAAAACTGAGAAATGGTTCTCCCACTCTTTATTTCATGTTGTACAAATCCAGCATTGTGACCTCATGTTCAATATTGTATGAGTAGTGTGTGATAAACTTGTTTATGAGTTCCTCAAAGGATCTAATGTCGGGAGGTAATTTAGAAAACCATTCCATGGCTTGTCCCCCTAAACTTTTTGGGAATAATTGCATCATGTATGTTTCATTGTGTGTGAATTCCATGCTCATTGCACAAAATTGCCTCATATGATCTTGCAGATCAGAATCACCCATGTATTTGACATAATTGGGTATTTCACTATTCGGAGGGAATGAAATCATGTTGAGATTTCGGTTGAAAGGATCAGGACATATCTCCTCCAATGAGTACCTTATTTTAGTAGTTCCACACTAAATATATTCCATTTGTTATTGTAATGCTTGCATTTGTTGTGTAAGTGCAGTAAGTGAGTTGTTGTCATTGGTATTATCACGATCATTTTAGTTGTGTGTTCTGTTGGCAATATTGCATTATAATAGACAATGAAAGATTGTTGGCATTTCTTAAGGATATTGAGAAGGTTGTTGATGATTATGGATATAACTAATTAAAGATGTTTTACTATCTTGATATTATGATTTTGTCATTGATGTCAAGAAATTGATTTTCTAATTTAGTATGATGTTGTCATATCTTGAGGAGTATGATATGAAGATTATAAAAATGTCGGTAAAAGACACAGGAAAGAATATGATGAATAAGGGGATGAATAAGGTATTCAATGGGCAACTACTACCGAGTCAGACAGTGATGTGATCATGATGTTTTAGATTGTTTTAACATCATACATATGTTGTAAATTGTAAAGGTTAATACTATACTATGTTATCAAGCAAAGAACCTAGTCGGTAAACCCTAAGGTTATCGCTATTGGTTAATGAAGGCAGAATATCTACCAAATGGAGTTTAGTATTCACCGAGTTCTTACCGAGTTGTAACCGAGCTATAACAGAATGCATTAAATGTTTACATGTGGTATTTAATGAAGGAAGTTGATGAGTTGGAGTGGATCAAATGATTGGTGAGCCGTGGAAGGAGTTTGTTAATGAATCTAAGGCAATGGAAAGTCGGCATGAAGATCTACAGCTCAAATTGACCGCAATACCCTGGCACAAGTTCCAAGACTATTATGCAAGTTCCAAGGTGGGGTAAAATGTTTTCAAATTGAAAGATGCATTAAACCTGGACAAGATTGAAGATCTGATGGCTATGATTGATCATGGGAAATGTGATCAAGGAGATTAAGCGGTTACCTAATTGTTTATAAATAGGAAACTGTTGATAAACAATGTATGTAGGCAAGTGTATGCACAGGGATGCTACATAGTGATTACCGAGCATAGAAGCTTGAAGACCTATTAGAATAACAGAGTATAGAAGCCCAACAGATAGACAAGATTAGTTCTATGTCTAGATTGTATTGAACAAATAGGAATCTGCTTTAGCATTTTAGATGTGAAGTTGCAGATAGATTTTTATTACTATTATTTTGTGAAAGTGATAGAAAATCTCTTAACTGAGTGGACTTAACAGTCTTATATGTAAACCCTCTAGCAAGGTGACATTCTGATTGAGTGTTTGAAATCCTTTAACAAGGTCACTTCTAACAAAGTGAAGATCCTAACAGATCTGAGGGAAATCCCTTAACCGGGTCACATCTAGCAATGTGTTTGTAATCTTTAATAGGATTTTCTTTTAACCGAGCATACTCTAGAAGAGTATATTTCTTAGTGGGTCCGAAATCCCACAGTGGTTTTTCCCTATTTGGGTTTCCACGTTAAATCTTGTGTTATGAGGTTTATATTGTTCATATGCTTTTGAGTTTGCATGTTTTAACAGTTTTGATTATATTACTGATATATATGTTACCGAGGTTGAATCTGATGTTTTTATGGATGATTAAGTTTGTATGATTCACCCCCCCCCCCTCTCATCTTGTTGGCTATTCGATCTGTACTTATATTAAGTATCAAAACTATCAATTGGTATCAGAGCTTTGGACTCCGAAAGGAAATTTAAAAGGCACTTGAGTTAAGATGTATAAGAGGGATGCACCGAAGCTGAACAAGTCAAGTTTCTCTACATGACAGAAAAGGATGAAGCTACATCTATCAGGAGTTGGAGAATATGTTGTATACTATCTGGAGAATGATTTTGTTACACCGAGCACCTATCCATCGACTATGGAAGAGATAAAGGCGAAGCAAGAACATATTCAAGCAATGATTGAAATAACATCTACATTGACTGATTTAGAGTTTAATGATCTAGAAGGCTGTAATGATGCAAAGGCAATGTGGGATAAGCTCATATCAGTATATGGAGGAGATGAACATGTTCAAAGAGAAAAAGTAGATAGTCTGAGAGGAAAACTTGAATCTATGAGGATGAATGAAGGTGAGAACATAATTTAGTACAGTACAAGACTAAAGGAGATTGTCAATCAAATCAAAGGAGCAGGTGGAACTATTGAAGAAAAGGATATAAAAAGTAAGTTGTTGAGAACCCTTCTACCATCTTATGCAATCTGAGTTTCTGCAATCAATGAATTGAGGTATGTACCTAATATGCCAGTTTCTTTGGATGCTACTATTAGTAAGCTACATGCATTTGAGTTAAGTAATTTTGATAAAAGTGGATCTTCGGTAAATAAAGTTGAATCTGCATTTAGTTCTTTTCATCTTGATGAATCTAATGATTACAATGAAAGAAAGTATAAGTACTCTGAAGGAGATCACAGTGGAGCAAGTGAAAGATTTTAGAAGAACATGGAAAAAGTACACAAACTGTATGAGGAAATCAAAAAGCAAGAAGAGTTTGAAGCACTATTAGCCAAAAGGTTACCGAGAGGCAAAGGTAAGTATAAAGGAAAACTACCTTTGAAATGTTTCAATTGTGATAAGATAGGACATATGGCTTCTAACAGTCTTAACAAAGATTTTTCTGAAAAGAGAGATTACCGAGATGACAGACAGAAAGATAATCATTATAGAGGACACCAAGACTTCAGAAGAAGAGATAGAAAGACATGCTTAATAGCTGATGAGGAATCTAATGATGATAAATCAGATGAGACTGATACAGAGGAAGTAGTTTATGTGGCTATCAAGGATGGATTAGATGAAGAAAGGTATGAAGAAAAAGCCCTAATATCTCACATAAACACTAATGATTCTTGGATTATAGATAGTGGATGCTAACATCATATGACAGGAGATAAACACAAGTTTGTTATGTTAGAAGATTATGATGGAGGCTATGTTAGATTTGGTAATGATGCACCATGTCCGGTAAGAGGTAAAGGATCTATAAAACTTCTTGATAATGCAAGATGCAATGATGTTTATTGGGTTGAAGGTTTGAAATACAATTTGTTGAGTGTAGCATAGCTAAACAACACAGGTTACCGAATAGAATTTCAGAAAGGAATTGTCAAAGTTCATGACAAGACTGGAAAGTTAGCTGCTACTAGGACACAAATAAAAGGTAATACATTAACCTTGACTCAACTCAGAATAAGTGTTTGCATGCAAAGATTGATGATACCTGGCTATGGCATAAAAGGTTTTGTCATGTAAATTTTGATAATCTGATCAAAATAAGTAAGAACCACAGAGTAAGCGGTCTACCGAGTCTTGAAAAACCTGAGAATGTTATGTGCTGAGGATGCCAAATGGGTAAGATGACAAGATCAAGCTTTACAAGTAAGTCTTACACTTCTAAGGGAATTTTAGATCTAGTGCACACTAATCTTTGTGGTCCTATGAAAGTTCAAAGTTATTATGGTGATAAGTATTTCATATTATTTGTGGATTACTATTCAAGGATGATGTCAGTAATGTTTTTAAAGGAAAAATCAGAAGCTTTTCAAATATTTAAATGGTACAAGGCAAGAGTTGAAAATGAACAAGAAGACAACTGAAATGTCTTAGATCAGATAGAGGAGGAGAGTTCACATCTGATGAATTCAACTTATTCTGCATTGATCATGGTATTAAAAGACAAGTCTCTGCACCGAGAACTCCACAGCAAAATGGAATAATTGAGAGAAGAAACAGATCTATCGTGGATTGTGCTAGAACACTGATGATTGAAAAGAAGGTGCCACAAACATTTTGGAGAGAAGCAATAAGCACGGTTGTTTACACCTTGAACCAAGTTCAATTGAAGAAAGGTACTTTGAAGACACCATATGAAATCTGGTATGATAAGAAACCTAATGTTAGTTATTTCAAAATCTTTGGAAGTAGATGCTATATTCATAAAGATGATAGAAATGGCAAGTTTGATCAAAAAAGTGAAGAAGGAACATTTCTAGGTTATTCTTCCAGAAGCAAAGCATTTAAATGTTTGATCAAATCATCTAACAAAATAGTAGAAAGTGCAAATGTGAAAATTGATGAATTTGCAGAAAGAAATGATGAAGGAAATTCCAAGGAACCAGAAGACTATGATGAATTTGTCTATGTTCAACTAAGAAGTCCTACCAAGAAGACTGTTGAAGAAAATGAAGAGAATATCCAGTTACCGAGTGATGAAGAAGATCATACAGAGCCTACCAAGCCTGTATTAGCCAAGTATGTCAGAAGATATCATGCACCAAGTCAGATTATAGGAGATAAGGATGATCCAGTGATGACAAGGAACAAACTGAGACAGAACACATGTTTGATATCTGAATTTGAACCAAGAATAGTGAAAGAGGCATTTAACAGTGAAGATTGGGTAAATGCTATGATAGAAGAGATTGATAAAATCAAGAAGAATGACACATGTACACTAATCCCAAGACCGAAGGACAAAAATGTAATCGATACAAAGTGGATTTTCAGAAACAAGCTAAATGAAAAAGGAGAAGTCATTCGAAACAAAGCAAGACTAGTTTGCAAAGGTTATGCTCAAGAAGAAGGAATTGATTATGGGGAAAATTTTGCACCTATTGCTAGACTTGAAGGAGTAAGAACATTGTTGGCCTATGCTGCTTTCAAGAACTTCAAGGTATATCAAATGGATGTCAAATCTGCATTTCTGAATGGAATATTAGAAGAAGTTTTCATTGAACAACCTGAAGGATTTGTTGAAGACAATAATAAAGATTAGGTACGTAAATTGAACAAAGCTTTATATGATTTGAAACAAGCACCAAGAGCATGGTATGAAAGTTTGCACTCTTATTTGATTAAGATTGGTTTTATAAGGACAAGTGAGAATAGCAACATGTACATGAAGAATGATGAAAATGGAATACTGATCTCAGCCATATTTGTTGATGATATTATATTTTGTGGAAATGACTCTTTATGCAAGAACTTTGGAAATGAAATGAGCAAAGAATTTGAGATGTCATTAATCGGTGAGATAAAGTATTTTATAGGTTTATAGATACTACAAATGAAAAATGAGATTTTCATTACTCAATCCAAGTACATAAAGGAAATCTTGAAGAAATTTGGAATGGAGGATTCAAAACCAGTAAGTACTCCTATGACTACCAACTGTAAATTATCTAAGAATGATGAATCTACATCTATTGATGAGACACTCTACCAATCCATGATTGGAAAACTACAATATGTTGTTCATAGCAAACTAGACATAGCACATGTAGTAGGTATAGTTGCAAGATTCTCTACAGATCCTAAGGAAACACACATGACAGCAATCAAAAGAATTTTTAGATACTTGAAAGGCACAGAGGATTATGGCTTAGTATATCAGAAAGGAAATGATTTTGATTTAAAAGTTTATACTGATGCTGATTGGGCAGGCAACATTGATGATAGAAAAAGCAGAAGTGGAGGAGCTTTCTTTTTAGGAGAAAGACTAGTGAGTTGGCTTAGCAAGAAACAAGGATGTGTTTCACAGTCAACAGCAGAAGCTGAATATGTTGCTGCAGCATTGAATTGTACCAACATTGCATGGATCAAACAACTGTTGGAAGGTATAAATGAGAAAGTTACCAAGCTAGTAACTATATTCTGTGACAATACTAGAGACATTAATATTTCAAAGAATCTTGTTATGCACTCTAAGACAAAGCACATATCTATCAAATATCATTATCTTAGAGAAGAAAGTGGTGTTGGAATATGTTAGCACAAAGGAGCAAATAGCAAATATCTTCACCAAGCCACTACCAAAGGACACTTTTGAATATCTCAGAAGTAAGTTAGTGGTCCTACCCCTATCTTCTACTCACTGTCCGAGTTCGGTGAAAGCATCAATCTGATGACTCTATTGAATATCTTTGGGGAGTTGATGATGAGTTATACACTTTAGGATGTTTTCTAAAAGTGTACATGAATTAATACAGGAATTATACAGGGAACAAGAATTGAAGACAAATGCTTTGACCGAGACTCAGTTGATACACAACAGCAGGAAATCACTTCTTACAGAAAGAAATTATGTTTTAGTTCTTTTTTTTTTGGCATTGTTGTCAAAGGGGGAGAAGACCTACAAAGGGGGAGAAGAATAAGAGAAAACTGAGCAAACTACGGATTGGGAAGAAGACTGGAGAAATGAGGAGAAGTCTAATGTATGGGGGAGAGCATTTCAGCATTTCAGAATCACAGCAATCCAAATCTATTAAGGTCAAATCAATTGGTTTTGCCATCAATGCCAAAGGGGGAGATTGTTGGCAATATTGCATTATAACAGACAATGAAAGATTGTTGGCATTTCTTAAGGATATTGAGAAGGTTGTCGATGATTATGGATATAACTGATTAAAGATGTTTTACTATCTTGATATTATTATTTTGTCATTGATGTCAAGAAATTGATTTTCTAATTCAGTATGATGTTGCCATATCTTGAGAAGTATGATATGAAGATTATAAAGATGTCGGTAAAAGACACAGGAAAGAATATGATGAATAAGGGGATGAATAAGGTATTCAATGGGCAACTACTACCAAGTCAGACAATAATGAGATCATGATGTTTTAAATTGTTTTAACATCATACATATGTTGTAAATTGTAAAGGTTAATACTATACTATGTTATCAAGCAAAGAACCTAGTCGATAAACCCTAAGGTTATCGCTATCAGTTAATGAAGGTGGAATGTCTACCGAGTGGAGTTTAGTATTCATTGAGTTGTTACTGAGTTGTAACCAAGCTATAGCAGAATGCATTAAATGTTTACATGTGGTATTTAATGAAGGAAGTTGATGAGCTGGAGCAGATCAAATGATTGGTGAGTCGTGGAAGGATTTTGTTAACGAATCTAAGGCAATGGAAAGTCGGCATGAAGATCTACAGCTCAGATTGAACCGCAATACCCTGGCACAAGTTCCAAGACTATTATGCAAGTTCCAAGGTGGGGTAAAACATTTTTCAGATCGAAAGATGTATTGAACCTGGACAAGATTGAAGATCTGATGGCTATGATTGATCATGGGAAATGTGATCAAGGAGATTAAGCGGTTACCTAATTGTTTATAAATAGGAAACTGTTGATAAACAATGTATGCAGGCAAGTACATGCACAGGGATGCTACATAGTGATTGCCGAGCACAGAAGCTTGAAGACTTGTTAGAATAACAGAGTATAGAAGCCTAGCAGATAGACAAGATTAGCTCTATGTCTAGATTGTATTGAACAAATAGGAATCTGCTTTAGCATTTTAGATGTGAAGTTGTAGATAGATTTTTATTACTGTTATTTTGTGAAAGTGACAGAAAATCTCTTAACCAAGTGGACTTAATAGTCTTATATGTAAACCCTCTAGCAAGGTGACATTCTGATTGAGTGTTTGAAATCCTTTAACAAGGTCACTTCTAACAAAGTGAAGATCCTAACAGATCTGAGGGAAATCCCCTAACTAGGTCACATCTAGCAATGTGTTTGTAATTTTTAACAGGATTTGCTTTTAATCGAGCATACTCTAGAAGAGTATATTTCTTAGTGGGTCCAAAATCCCACAGTGATTTTTCCCTATTTGGGTTTCCACGTTAAATCTAGTGTTATGAGGTTTATATTGTTCATATGCTTTTGAGTTTGCATGTTTAATAGTTTTGATTATATTACTGATATATATGTTATCAAGGTTGAATCTGATGTTTTTATGGATGATTAAGTTTGTATGATTCACCCCCCCCCTCTCATCTTGTTGGCTATTGGATCTGTACTTATATTAGGTATCAGAACTATCATGTTCTTGGTTCTTCTCTCATTTCATGATGTGTGTTTGTCTTAGTTGATCCATATCAAAATCTACAGGGATTTTGACATCTTTTCTTTGTTGGCAATTTGGAATTGATTATGTGTTGTATTGATTGTTAGCATTTTGATGATGTTTTGATTGTCATTGATGGACACACACTTTCTTGATGTATAAGTTATGCTCAACCAATAATTGTGTCAACCGATATTGTGTATTATTGAATGTATAGTCTTTAGACTATAGGTATTTCACAGAAGATGGTTTACCAGTCACAAATTAACTGAAGATCCCAAGTGGTATGAAGAACCCAAGCAGTAGTTAACTTCTTGATCGGAACACTACGATCTTTCAATATTCATTTTTGACAACCGGTAATCAGTATATTGTATTAACCGGTATATATCTGTGATGAGATACCAACCGGTATTACTATAATGTGTGATGAGTTATCATCCACCGACACTTTGGTGGTGTGTTTGTGTCACGTTACCAAATGTGTCTAGATGCACTGTACCTAGGAACTTGTAGTCTAATTATATTGGACCGACATGAAATCAGATTCCTTTATAAAAACATCATGTCTAGGGTTTGCATGTGTCAGACATAGAAGAGAAAAGGTTATGTGCAATCATTGAAGAGAAGATTAGGTCTATGTGAAGAGACAGAGTGTGGAGATATTGAAGACTGAAGTAATGCAGAAATGCATTAACAATGAGTTGTCAAGGATCTAACTAAGCATACTGTGATATTATCTAGATCATTCACTTATTGATTACTAATATCTTCAACTAATCTAAAACCCTTAACTGGGTAGGCCCAGCAAAGCCTTTGTAAATCCTCTAACAAGGTGGTTCACAACTGTGGATCTAAAATCCTTTAACAAGGTAGTTTTTAATAGGACTTATCTCCTAACAGAGATCTAGATTCCTAACAGGATCTGTTATGGTGAACAACATTGTATGACCTTAACTGGTCTGGTTACTATTCTGCAGATAGTTACTTGTGAGTTTCTACTCACCGTGGTTTTTCCCATTTGGGTTTCCATGTCAAATATCTTGTGTTATGTTGATTGTGCTCTTGTGGGTGAATGCTTTGTTTGCTATTTGGTTTGCACTTATCTTAACCGATTTATTGGTGAATCTATTACACCGGTTATCTGCTAAACTGTTTAAAAGATTGATTACAATATTTTTTGGTATACTAATTCACCCCCCCTCTTAGTATTCATCAGTTGGTATCAAAGCCAACCTTTCTATAAGTCTAAACACTTGGAAGGAGATATGGGGGAATACAGTGTGAGGGAACTTACTCACCATCTCACTCAGACTAAGAGAGCCTATGATGAACTCAAAGTCAAGAATAAAGCCTCTTTGGCCAAAAGAAGAGAGCATGCTGAGAAACTGATGGAACTCACTAAAAATAGCTCTTCTGATGAAGCTGACATGGATGCCCTAGTTGAAAAAGTTGAAAAACTAAATGAATCTAAAGCCAATCTGAGAAAAGAGTTGGAAGGACTGGCTATCAGAATGTGTCAAGAGCTTGAGAATAGAAGGAAAGCTAAAGATTTGGTAAAAGACAAAGATCATGAGATCTCCAAGCTGAAACAAGAAATCAATACCCTTACTGCTCATCTCCAGGAAAGTAAAATGGAAAAAGAAGAAATGCAAGGTGAACTAAACATGGCTATTTCTAAGAATGCAACCTTGATGGAATCCAATGCTTCTATTTCCAAGGAATTTACTGAGTCAAAGGAAATACTTGCCAAGTTCAATCAGAAAACTACTAAGCTAGAGCAAAAGCTGGAATCAGCAAAGCCAGTAAATAATACCACTAGACTTGGTTTCTCTAGGTATGAGGAAGGTGAGACCTCTAGAAAAAAAGCTGAAATATCAAAGAAGCAACCGGCATCCAAGGATAAAGGCAAGAAAAAATTTAAACCTGTTTGCTTTAATTACCTCAAAGAAGGACATACTGCCAATGTGTGTAGAAGCAAGGCCTACAAAAATTTTCCTTATTTTGAAAACAATATGCCTAGATCCAATAGATTCAATGGAAAATCTTATGCATGCAACAAGTTTGGGCATGGAGAATTTGAATGCAGGTTGGTTTTGCACAACACTAGGAGATATCCTCCAAGGACTCAACGAGTTATTCCAGAACTTCCTGTGAACCAGAATCCCAACTGGTACAATACCTATGGCCATCGATCAATTGGTTATCAAGAAGCAACTAGTTGGAAAGAAACTTGTTTGATCTGTCATGGTAGAGATCACACTATTGCAACATGCAGAAGGAAGAATGGAAGTATGAATAACAGACCATGGAGAACACTTGGAATGGTATGCTATCGTTGCAACAAATTGGAACACACTACTAGAACTTGCAGACGTAGAAATAACCTATCAGATGATATACCGATCACTCAAGAAGGGAAGATTGATGTTGAAACCATTCAGGTGGAAATGAATAAAACTTGGAAAAAGAAATCAGAAGAAGAGTCATAGGATGAACCTGCTTCTGCACCTAGTGTGGAAGTCTTTGAACCGGCAAACTGAGCTTCAGAAAAGCTTAGGGGGAACATATCGGTGAAATATTTTGAACCCCTGATTTATATTGGTAAAGACCTTAACCAGTATATGTTACCTATCAGTTGACAGAAGATTTGAAGTTGTAAAAGGCAAAATTAGGGTTTGTGCCCTAGCGGTGATGCATTTATTATGGTAGGTGAGAATTTGTTTAAAAGGGTTTTTGTCATCATTTTCACTTATCTATTTGCGAAAGAAGAATTTTCAAGAGCAAAGCAACCAGAGCGATTTATTTGGCATTTGGAGAAATTGTGTGCGAAATCTTGCAATCATCTTCAAGCAATCAGTGAAGAACACTAAGCGGTGAACTAGCAACCGAATTGGTGTACTGTGCACGATATTGGAAAACCTAAATTTCAGATTGTGAAGGTATTTTCTGAAATTATTTCTTATCATTTGATTATGGCTTCCACATTGCATTCTAGTTCTAGTGCACCTAAAGATACACCTAATTTTCTTCAAAAGAAAATGAGATACAATGCCCTATCACAAATTCCTATCAGAGTTATTGTCGAGGAAGATATTTTAGGTTATATATACTATAAGTTGGAAGACCTAGGATCCCTAGTGATTCACTCCCAGCTAAGTATGTTTTGTGGAGATGACAAGAAGATCAAACTAGAGCATAGCATCCTTGAGAAGATGAATTTGCACAATGCGGTATACTTTCTGGAAGAATTTACAAAAGAACATATTCGCATTATCCTCAACAGAGTGCATGGTGATAAGATGTATCTCGAGCGGACACATAACATCACACCGGATTCTACAATGTTAGAGAAGTACCAGCTCTACAGAAGGTCACCAAAACTAAAATGACAGAGCTCACCAATTTTTTGAGTGACCAACGGGTGATGACCGTCAATGCCATGTTTGATGATCTAGTAAAATATGCTTGCATGGTGATTGGTTACAGGATATTTTATGCCAGCAGAATGAATTATGTCCCTGCTGCTACGGTAAATGTTGCTTACAAAATGATAAAGGAAGATACTAAATTTGACCTATGTACCTATTTACAGAAGCAATTGTTGGTGAATCTAAAATCCATCAAACAGGATAAATCATTGAGATTCAAGTTTGGACAACTTTTGGTCGGTTTATTCTTTTATTTTCAAGGTTATTTCCCTGGAGTAGGTGATGTTCAATGGTCTACTGACCTATTGGTTTCTAGGTAGATTAAGGAGAGTCTACAAGTAGTGGGAACTACATATCCTGAGGTTCTAAATAAGTATTTTGATGAATTCAAATGAAAGATGAGCTAGAGAAAGAGGATATCTGATGATATTGTGAAGAAGTATGAAGATGACATCTGCTTCACAATAAGGATGGATGACTGCATAATGGAAGTGGTGGAACCAAGAAAGGAATTAGTTGGCCCTATGGGATATGAAGTGGTGAATGACATGTTGATTGGGTATGCCTCTACCCTACTTGCTAAGAAGAAAAGAACTGGTACCTACTTGGAGAGGGTCATACCGATTGAGGAACCAAAGCAGAAAAAGGGAAAAGTAGTGCCATTGGTATCTGAACTGGTTACATCTACCAATCTAAAAGTGACCAAGCAGTCACCAGCCAAAAAGAAACCTGAGATCATTCTGGCTAAAGTATTTGAAAGGAAGCAAAAATCCAGGAATCACTCAACGGAGGAAGAAGACACTAAACCGGAGATTCAAATTAAGAAGACAAGGCAATCAAGAAAAAAGGTGAAGTCTACCAGTAAATATTGATATTTCTTCTTATAAACCAATGACACATTGTCAGAGGACAATAAAGAATATTAGGATAAAATTGCTTGATGATTTAAAAGAACATTTTGATGACTTTAATGATAGTGAGAAAGAGGAGGTAGAATAGGAGGTTATTAAATATTAATGTGTTAATGATTGGTCGCCCTCTAAGATTAAATTTGTTACTCCTAATTCTTTGTATAATTCTTTGGATAATAAATGGTGCATTGTCATTGAGAGAGAACAAGAAATCAAGGAGAAAATTTTTGCACAATACTTTCCTAATGCTTCAAATTTAGAGTTATTTGAAATTATGGATAAGAACAAAGGCATCTTCTTTATGAGAAGGAGGTGACTCGGGTTCTTAGAAGGTAAAACTTCTGAAGTAGAAAAGGATACACACATACATGTTAAAGTTGTTGTTGAAATACACCAAGTATCTGAAGCCACCAAGAAGGCTAATCAAGAACCTGACCTATCCTCAGGCCAACCGGATGAGGTATTTGACAGTCAAGGTGACAGAGTGACAGAAAAAATTGACCCTATTGATGTTGATGCATTAAATAATGAGGATGTCACTCCTAACAAAGAGAAAGAGAAACGGGACAAAGAAAAAGTTGTGAAAGAGAAACAGGACAAGGAAAAAGCTAAAAAAGAGAAACAGGACAAAGAGAAGACGGAGAAAGAACAAGAGGAAAAATCAAGGCAAGAAGAAGATAAGACAAAAGAAGAAGAAAAGAAGAGAGAAGAAGATAAGAAAAAAGAAGAAGAGAAGAAGATAAGAAAAAAGAAGAAGAGAAGAAGAAAGAAGAAGACAAGAGGAAGGAAGAAGAAAGGAAGAAGGAGGAAGAGGAGAAAAAGTAGGAAGAGGACAAGAAGAAGGAAGAAAAGGAGAAGAAACAAGAAGAGGAGAAAAAGAAAGAGGAAGAGAAGAAGAAGGAGGAAGAAAAGAAAAGAGTGGAAGAGGAGAAGGAAGCAGAGAAGAGAAAACAAGCAAAGATCCAAATCGAAGAAGGAGGGCAGACTCCTAAGGCAACTGGTGATCAAACCCAGCAGGTTGATTCCACTAGTCCTATTGATCTATCTCTTACATGTCTAACTCAATCTCAAGATAATTCTAAGCTACTTCGAGGCATCAAACTTGCACAGGAGAGACTAGAAGAATTATGGAGGAAGAAAGAATAGGATGTCATACAAATTGTAGTTGACACCCTTACCAGTCTAATTCCTGGTACTAACCTCCCCAGTACCGACTCCTCTCTATCCAAGCTCAAACTTCTTTGTACCGTAGTAGAGGACCAAGTACAATGCTTGGAAGATGTTGTTGAAGCAACTGCAAGAAAGAATCATGAAAAGGCACTCAATACTGCCTTAGTCAAACAAATGAATGAATTCAAGATGCAACTACTGAAGCAGCAGAATGACATCAGTGTTTCTTTGGATGAGGGTAAATTACTTTTGAGCAAAATCTGCCAACCCCATCTATTTTGTGAAGATGTGCTCAAATAGAAAGCTAAAATCCAATCGGAGTTACAAGCATACATCAGCAACTTCAAGATGCCCTGTGACTTATTCACTACCTATGGACAAATTGTTCATCATTTTCACCATCAGACTGCCAAGATGGACTTAGAGATCAGCAACCGGACTAAAGATTTGCAGGAGCTTCAACTTCTCCTATTGCCAAAACTACAGGTACTTCAGAGATGTTTTCTCAACTTGGAAGCCATCACGGTAACTCAAGAGCTGAGTAACATTGATGCAATGGAAGAACTAGCATTCCAGATGAAGACTGAAAGTGAGGTTTCTACCTCATTACTTGAGTCATGGACATTGGACATGAAGATTTTTGTGCAGAATTTTAAATCTATTTTTGAGAAATTTCATTCCTTATTGTCATGAACATCTACTCTGTGTTATTTTATAAAAAGAATAGTTTTGCATTACTTTTTCATTGTTGGCAAAGGGGGAGTAGTGTACATACATTAAAATTTTGGTGAATGTTACCATTTTGGGGAGTAGTGTACATTGTAATTTTTGCAAAAAGGGGTAGTGTATATGCTTAGGGGGAGTAATTTTGATTGTAGCATCTTTTGTGTTATTATTGTAAAAACACTTAGATGTCAAAGTTTTCCTAAGTGTTACCATCAATGCCAAAGGGGATATTGTTGGCATTTTGATGATGTTTTGATTGTCATTGATGGACACACACTTTCTTGATGTATAAGTTATGCTCAACTGGTAATTGTTCCAACCGGTATTGTGTATTATTGAATGTATAGTCTTTAGACTATCGGTATTTTGTTGAAGATGGTTTACTAGTCACAGATTAACTGAAGATCCCAAGCAATATGAAGAACCCAAGCGATAGTTAACTTCTTGATCGGAACACTACGATCTTCCAGTCTTCATTTTTGACAACCGGTAATCAATATATTGTATTAACCGGAATATATCTGTGATGAGTTACCAACCGGTATTACTGTAATGTGTGATGAGTTATCATCCACCGACACTTTGGCGGTGTGTTTGTGTCGTGTTACCAAATGTGTCTAGATGCACTGTACCTAGGAACTTGAAGTCTAATTCTATTGGACCGAGATGAAATTAGATTCCTTTATAAGGACATCATGTCTAGTGTTTGATGTGTGAGACATAGAAGAGAAAAGGTTATGTGCAATCATTGAAGAGAAGATTAGGTCTGTGTGAAGAGACAGAGTGTGGAGATATTGAATACTGAAGTAATGCTAAAATGTATTAACAATGAGTTGTTAAGGATCTTGTTGTTCACCAAAAGTGATAAACCCAAGTACACTTGCAATCCTTCTATGAAATGGCCAATTTCAGTCTATGAAACACATCAGGGCTTGCACAACAAAACATAGGACCCTAATTGATCCTCCTGCACTTTAGGTTCTACTAGACCTAGGGGGGACACCCTTTTGATGCATGAAATTAACTCATTTACTCACCATGATAGCATCAATGAAGCAAATAAACTATTCCACAAACTCAACAAACTAGATAACACATACAGATTGGCTAGATCTTATACAAATAATTGGTGAGACAGAGCTTGAGAAGGATAGAACACAAACCCCTAAACATGAAGGGAAATAGATTTGTCTTTTAAAATTGTTGATCTAAAATTATCCCCAAATTTGCAAGACCAGTGCCTTGTTCATTGGACAACAGAGTCACACACAGAATTGTAGATATGTATCCTAGTTACAAAGTGGTTTTCTTTGAACAATATCCCTACATTAACACCTTATATTAATGCATTACTCAAATCCATTCACAAAATTATCAAATCTTGGACACATTCCATTATTCATGACTGATTACAGATTTTAAAACCTTCATTGAAGGATACCCACAAACAATCACACAACCTCCTTGAAATTGACAAATTTCACCCTCCTTGAGGATTGAATTCATAATAATAGAATACATACACAAAGACAATATTGTGGGAGATTATGCATGCCTAACACAAGTAAAGTCTGCAACTAGAAAACACATCTTGAATAATGCACTAAAATCCTCTATACCCTGAAACAAACCAAAGAATTTTACAAATTTGGGTCAAGAAGTTCAAAACTGGAAGCCATGAAAACTAGAGCCCTTCTCATAGAATTTTGGAACCCTTACAATAAGAAAAAAATTGGAATAAGAAGGAAGAGGGAAAAGATTAGGTCTGCAACCGAAATTGCCAAGTGTCTCCTTTGTCCCTAACTGCAAAAATATCTTCTTCATTCCCATGGAAACTGCTCTCAAATTATTTCATATCTGTTGAAACTAACTCCATAACTGCATTCCTCATCTCAAGAGCTTTTCGGCAATATATATTACTTCATATTTTGGCCAAAAATAAGCCTCTGAGCGAATTAATCACTCATGTGCCTCCAATCATTTAAATTTTTTGAATTTCTTGTATAGTTGAGACTATACATTTAATTTTGATTTTTCATCCATTTTTGCCTCTGATTTTGGCCTGACGCACTACCACGTGGTGGTCTCTAATTGGTCGATGGGGTCCACTAGGCACCATCTGGGATGACACTTCAACACTCCACCACATGTCCGCCACCAAGCTCTTGCTCATCGCCACATCATCACCATGTGTCATCCACCTATGCGCCACTGGGACAGGACCCGCTTGCTAGACCGCCAACTGGACGTCGATCACTACTCACCAGTTAAGTTGCTCCTTTGCAAAATTTTGCTTGCCTCTGGATCCGTGCCTACATGGGGTCCACCTATCGTCACTCAGTCAACCTCCTTGATCACCTTGGGATCCGCACCCACGTGCATGGGGTCCGCCTTGGGTGCCCATGAGCACCATCCATCAAAAGCCTTTTGTGGCTTTGACATATTGGATGGGTGTCTTATTTTTTATAAATAGCATAAAATACTCCCGCCCAGCCAATGTGGGACTAAAGCTTATGCCTGGGACTACACTTTTGAAGCTTTTTCTGAAACTTTTAATGGCGGCCTTTTACATTTGCTTTAAAATTTATATTTGTCTCTCCTCCAACCAGCACGCCACACTTCACACCATGAATTTGGTTGAAAAATTCTTTATCCTTTTCAAAAACACTGCTCTCCAAGTAGCCCCTTGCAATTGCCTGGAGGTTTCCATGGTTTTACCAGCCAATGCACAGGCCCAGTCAATTACATTGCTCTGTTTCTATGGGCTGCTACGTTTTTTTGACAAAGGAGGATGTTGGCAAAGTTAACGTGGAGCTGGGCCTTACACCAAATAAGTGCATTTGCTTCAAGTTTCTGTTGTTTGCATTTTGCTGGAAGTTTCTTAACAATTGCATTAATTTTAAATCTGAAAACCCCCACATACCACAAAGGAGGAGGCATGAGCTACTGGTTGCATTTGGTTTGAGTATCTAAACCCTTTCCCATGCCATGTAAAGGGAGTTTTATATTCTGCCATAATGTCATTGGCATTTGCTTTGAATCTTCTGCTGTTGCCTTTGATTTGAAGTTTATTTGCTACTCAAACTTCAATGGCTCTTCAACACCATGTACCACAGCAGGAGGACTGGTAAAAGAAAGGCATTTCAATATGCCAATTGCATTTGTTAAAAGTTTCTATGCCTTTCCAACTCCTTCAAATAGCAATGGAATTGACAAAGAAATTGGAATTAAGTTTTATATATGTTAATTGAATTTGCCTGGAGTTTCAAAAGTTTGTCAACTCCACTCTATTTAGCACTATTTTCCTTCCATTTGCCTGGAGGTTTCTAAATCCTTCCAAAAACTACAGCAAGGGGGAGATTTAGGTAAAGTCGATTGGCATCATGGCTTCCAATTGCATTTTGAAAGTTTTAAAACCCTCTTCCAGAAACTCCACTTGCCAGGTGCATTTTTTAATGTCTTTTCTCTGTCGCTGAAGGAGGATTTGGCATTAAAATCGCCAATTTGAAATTGCCTAAAGGTCTAAAATCTTTTCAAACTCTTATGACATGTCTCATGATTACAATCCATATTTAAATATTCTGAAAATCTCTCAGCGAACAAAGTCACCAATAAAATAATACGGCACAGGCATGAGCCAGGTCAGGCCTCAAAGTGGGTTTGACTAAAAAAAAATTTGTTTTCATGCAACTGGCCTCTGAAATGCCTTAGACACCTTGAACGTACCTCTGGAATCGATCGGCACCATTTTCAGATCATCAGACAGAGTTTTACAACTTTCAGGCACTTACGCCACATTTTCGCATTTAATCGCGAAGACGTAATTTTCAAAGTGGTCAAAACACCTTTTTGGACCTCGTCATCTGGCAGGCATCTACTCTGATATACAAGGATGAACTCTACCAAATTGTTTTTCAAGATGAGTCTTGAGTGAAGAGATATTAATTTTAGAAAATGCCCAACTGGCTTTGTCGACACTGCGGGCTTGAAGTCAATGTTCTGGCAACACATGATGCCTTTCTCAAAAATATCAAACGACCTCCGTAGACCCTCAAATTTGAAACACAGGTACCTTGAAGTACATATTAAAACTTAGAATTCTTAGTTCAACCAAAATCCTAACTAGGTTCAAATGGTGCGCTCATGAAAATGGCTACATTAACTGATATAACATTGAAAGTACGGATCACTGAAAACGATGACTCAATGAACCCTTTTGAAAATAGATCAAACGGATTGGTAGGAGCCTGAAACTGGAAACATATCTTTTTATATATACCAATAATAGCCCAAGATAAGCATTTTTTCATGACACTTACTGAGGCAAATTTTACACTTATGCGAAACAGGGCTCCGACTAGCTAGCGAAACAGGGACTTGTCAAACCATACAAAGTGCAAACAGTTCGAGCTTTGAAAACTGAGCAAATGGATTCATAAGAACTTGAAATTTTACAAGATAACTCACATTTATGCATAAAATTCAATCCATTTTGAAATTATTCATGATGATTAACATGGAAAAAGATGTAATCACTCAAAGTAGGCTACTCAATAAAATCTGCATTTGTGCCTAAAATGCACTTTGAGCTCACCCCTCAAAATGGGTACCTGGTAAACTTATCCAAACTGAATTCTGAAAGTTGCACATCACTGAATAGGCCAAATGAAAGGTGTAGGATATGTTTCCTGAACCTTACCCTCTGAAAATCAACTGGCTCCATTTTGCCCTCTCGCTAACTAGGCCATTCAAACTAACTCATTAGGAAATGCAAAGCAAAAAATTGAATTGGGCCTCAAAACTTGACTCAATTTTAATGAGTCCCAACAGATCTAACTAAGCATACTGTGCTATTATTTAGATCATTCACTTGTTGATTACTAATATCTTCGACAAGTCTGAAACCCTTAACTGGGTAGGCCTAGCAAAGCCTTTGTAAATCCTCTAACAAGGTAGTTCACAACTATGGATCTGAAATCCTTTAACAAGGTAGTCTTTAACAGGACTTATCTCCTAACAAAGATCTAGATTCCTAATAGGATCTATTCTGGTGAAGAACATTGTATGACCTTAACCGGTCTGGTTACTATTCTGCAGATAGTTACTTGTGAGTTTCTGCTCACCGTGGCTTTTCCCATTTGGGTTTCCATGTCAAATATCTTGTGTTATGGTGATTGTGCTCTTGTGGGTGAATGCTCTATTTTTTATTTGATTTGCACTTATCTTAATCAGTTTATTAGTGAATCTGTTGCACCGGTTATCTGCTAAACTATTTAAAAGATTGATTACAGTATTTTTTGGTATACTAATTCACCCCCCCCCCCCCTCTTAGTATTCATCATTGATGTTTTGTCATTAATGGCAACGCTAGTTGTTTTGGTTGTTTATCGGTTTCCAATTGGTTCTAGTTGAGTGGTTGATTATGTTATTGATCTGATAGGATCCGGTATGCTTTGGTTTGTGGAATTGGTTTGGATTAGCCATTCATTCTATTCAGATGTGTATCACGATCAGTTGGCTCGGTATTTGATGACTAAGGAGCTATCATTTGTTCTAGTAAACCTTTTGGTCACTGGTAAGGGTTTTACCAGTAGAGCTTTGTTGAAGATCTTTTGATGCACATGATAAGTGGTGTTCGTGCAGCTTCTAGATGGCTTTCAGGATATTGTTGGTGTGTGTGTGAAAAAGTGGAATAAGTATTTGTAAGCTGTAAGACACAACACTTCAATTAATTCATTACATGTATGGTTAGACAGATATAAACATGAATAATAAAACCATAACAAATTGACCAATTGCCTTCTACAAGATGTGAGTATAGACTTGCTCTCAGATTTGTATAAGCAATACCAGTGACTAGACTACACCAAGATGAAGGATTTAATCTATATGACCATGATATTAAGCTAAATAGATGCAATATTAAACTAGATGGATGAATAGTAAGCTACATGAATTCAAGCAATCATAATTGAACTAAATATGCAAAAAAAATTAAACTAAGATGCAATAATCTCAAAAAGCAAGCACAATATCTTCAATGACTCCAGAGCAAAAACTGCATAATAACAATATTTTGAATGAGAGATGAAGGCTGAATTTATAGAGAATCACAAGAGAGACCAAGAAAAAGCATAATTTAGGATAATTGAAATAATTGAGAGATCAGATTCGGTTAACCTTGAGATAGATTCTGATTATAGTTGAATTGAAATGCATTCAAATTATAAGTTCAAGTTTGCATTAAAGATTTAATTCAATTAATTCCATGCACTTGAGATGAAAATAGGTAATTCCATGCATATTTCTTTGATTTATTCAAGAAAAGAGTCTTTTCAATGCAACTGAGCTTCTTTTCTTAAAAGTTTTGAGTTCCAGTTTTAGAGAATGATTAATAATTCATTTAATTGCTTTTCTGATTTCAAGTTCTCAATTTAGAAGAAGAAATAATATCTCAAGTTTAATTTCTCTTTCAATTCAATTCTTTTATTTTATTTTCAATTTAACTCTTGCTTTGTGACTAATTCCTCTTTTGTAATAAATTAATTCTTTTTTTTATGATTAATGGCAAATTTATTAATTAATTAAATATACTAATATATTTAATAAATTAAATAGGATAATTGATCAAAATGGTTTTCTTGGAATGAATTAATTAAATAAATAAATATTTAATTAATAGGATAATTCACTTGCCATATGACATTTAATGATTGAAGAATTAATTAATTGTGTGCTCAAAGTTGATTTAATTGCCTTTGGTTAGGACCTTGGTGATGTTGCCAATATTAGGGGCCCATGGTTTAGGTGACCAATTTTAGGATATTATATTTGCCCCTCTTTGAATTAATGTGCGAGCAGTGCGTTGGTTCAAAGAATATGTTGATGTCTAGGAGATAACAATTCTGAACTTGATTGATCACGAACCAGATGAAGAGCAAGGTGTTTAGCTTAGTTTGAAGCGAGGAAGCTAAACAAATTTGATTAAAGTGATACCGATCCCGAACTTGATTGAACTAGGACTGATGAAGAGAAAAGATACCAAACTTGAACTTGATTGATCAAGAAGCGAATCTTACTGATCTAGAACTTGATTGAACTAGACATAGTGAGCGAAGATAAAATCGAACTTGAACTTGATGGATCAAGACACGATGAGCGAACATAAACTGTCCATCTTGATTTGATGTGATGAAACTGAACACCTTCTTAGATTGAGTGTGTGATAAAAGATACTCTTTAAACTTTTGATTGAGTTTAAATGAATAATCAGCTTGATGAAAAGAGATGAAACTGATTAACATTAAGAGATTGATTCAGATGAAGACAAATATCAGCTTGAATTGAAGCGATGAAGATGAGATGCCCCTAGCAATTTATTTGATTCAGATGAATGAGAATTCTCAATTTGATATGAAGTGATGAAGCTGAGATGCCCCTTAGCGATAAGAATTTATTTGATTTTCTTTAGTTGAAAAATATTTTTGCTCAACTTTTGATGAAGATTTGAAAATTTTCTCGACTTTGAAGATGTGAGGTCATGAGGTCATGAGTATGCCCCCTTGGGAGCGAAATTGAAAGATAGTGAGGGTACATGATGATTATAGGCAATTGTTGGCCATGATAATTATTTGAGCACAAATATTGAGCCAGAGGAATATTTGAAGATTTAGCGATGATTGATGTGAAATTGAGCGCAAATTGAAGAAAAGAATGAGAATGTGATGAAAGCGCTAAGTGGTCGCAATTGTGCAAAATTGACTAGAAGAATGATCTCAGATTTTGATTTTGATCCAGAAAATGGAATCAGGATGGGCAAATTAGCTAAGGGTACAATTTTCATGTCCATCGGAGCAAGTTAAAAAATTAGGTTTTGGCTATATAAGGGCTCCAAGTGTCATTTTCAATTCATTTTAACCTCTCCAAGTTTGAAATTTGAAAATCCCTCTACGAAAAAAAATGGTCATTCTAATTCAGGAGCACCGATTCAAGCACCAGAGACATCATAATCAACCACAAAATTATGAACCAGCGGTAAGAGACTAATCTTATGCCTTTTTATTTCATCAATTTTAATTTTTGCAGTAGGGTACCAGCTGGGGGGAGACAGAGATAGAGAGGAGAGGGCGGATCCCTTGGAGCTTTTGGTGTGGGGGTTAGTGGTGCTAAGAAAGCAGAGGGTAGAGGAGAGGAGGAGAGATCAGCTCCTAGATAGGTGTGGCAGCGGAGGGATGAGCAGGGTGGAGATGGTGGTGAAGATGGAGGCGGAGATCCTGTGAGGGAGCAGGGGGAAGCTGATGTAGCATGATCTATGAGATTGATATTAGAAGGTCTATAGTCACAGTTGATAGTGGCTCAGACACAGCTTGCAGAGCAGGATTGACAGCTGGTAGAGCTCAAATCAAAGCAAGATCGACAGCTAGTGGAGCTCAGAGCGGAGTGAGATCGACAGCTGGCTAAGGTCAGGGCAAAGCGAGACGCTCTTCAGCGAGAGTTTTTGCACTAGATGAGTTGGGCAACTTATTATGTTGTGGCATATAGTGTAGCAATTCCTGTAGCGCAATAGGTTGTTCCATATTCTTAGTATATGGCTCATTCTGAGGGAGCCTAGGCACCTAGGTAGGATGTTGGTCAGCAGGCTCCACCTCCTCCACCACCTGGTGATGAGGGAGAGGCAGAGAGCTATATTTTTGTATCTCTTAGATTTTGTTATATACCCCATTTTTTTGTAGCCCATACGATTCTTACTCCGATGGGAGATTGTAGATGACAATTGATATCATTTTTCCCCTGAGACTTTTATTTGTACTCCAAGATACTTATGATGATATATATATATATATATATATATATATATATATATATATATATATATATATATATATATATATATATACGAGATCTTGGTTTGATGTCATCATACTTGTGTTGATTGATTATGAGATGTTTTTCTATATGCTTTATTCTATATGTATACATATTTTTTTAGTATGGATGTATGGAATGCAGATGAATAAGGATGTTTGTTTTTGTTTCTTTTCATATACAAATAAAGAATGAAAATGAGTAACTAGTAATGCAAAATTTTATTTTCTATGCAATAATATGAATGCAAATAAGCATGTATAATGAAAAGTATGGATCTATATAAGATGCTTATGTATGCAGCTAACATCTCAATATACAAGTACTCGATCAGAGAAATGATGAAAAAGAGAGACCACTTAGCTTAGAATTGACGATATTTCAAACTCTCATTCAAAAGATAAAGAGATCATTGTTATCATGCAGAAATCACTCGAAATGCACAAAATGCAGAATGAATGCAAACTTAAACTATTCACTGGATTTGGAATACTTAATTTTCATCACTGAGCATTTACAAACATAGCATGCAGAATAGAGTTCCTTCCTTTTCATGTGCAATATTATTTATCTTGTCCGCAATGACCATTTTTTCGTTCATATCCTTGGACAGATTACACATGCATCCGGATTGCACATTTAAAGAAATTCCCTCAAAATAGACAAAGAAATGATTTCAACCTCCCTGTAGCATACAAATAAGCGGAGTTGAGGTATGTGTGGTGATTTCACCTTGATGTGAAGGCACTTATCACAGACACCCAGCTGATTAGATGTTTCCAGATTATCGGAATCATTCCTACAAGTAGAAAACAAAGAAAATATTATGCCCCCAATCCTTGCTCCTCTTAGTCAAGATATACTTCCTTGAGTTACTCAGAGGGAATAATAATCAAAAACCAATATAAAAGACAACACACAAACAAAATTTCATGCATATCTCAAACTGTTTAGTGATTGTTTTCAGTAATGTTGTTTTGCTTGTTTACTTAGTGATAAAACTCTTTAGTAGTTAGGAGACAGGTGACTAACTCAGATTGGATGATTGAGTATCATTGACAAAATGATGACTTGGTTGATACTGCTTAGGTTATGTAAATTGCTCAGTTGATTACCCTAAGACTAGGACATTGATCAGTTTCAAGCCATGAGGGTTCTAAAAGAACCAGAATGTCACAAAAATGACTAAAAGATATGTACAAGTGAAATCAAAGATGGGGGAAAGTGGGAAATGCCAACATTGTGTTGATAGATGGAGCTCTTGCATACAAGAGGCACCTGTTTGCTAGGTTTTCACCTACTTGACAAATATTCTTTTTTTTTTTGGACATTTTATGATTTTTAGGATTTCTTTTTCAGGACTTTTTATCTGTACAGGTTGCTAGTGTAGACAATACTAAGTGAAGAATTTCTTCAAGTGGATGGTGTTGATTGGTTCATGGAGTTGGTCTCCTTCTAATGTTGAGATTTGATAAGCACCAAAGCCAAAGACTGCAGTAACGATGTAGGGACCCAGCCAGTTGGGTTCAAACTTCCCTTTGTTGTCCTGAAACTATTGATTTTTAGGATTTATCTCAGAATGAGGTCACCAACCTAAAATTATCATTGTCGAACCTTTTTGTTATATTCTTTAGACATTCTCTTTTGATACACTCTCAGATGATCAAATGCCACTTGTCGATGTTCATCCAACAACTCGAGTTCTTGCAATCTAGATATTCTGTAGTCTTCATCAGTAACAAGACCTTGCAAAGAAACTCTCAAAGATGGTATTTCCACCTCAATAGGTAAGACTTCTTTGGATCCATACACCAAAGAAAAAGGTGTAGCCCCAGGAGGTATTCTAATACTTATTCTATAAGCCCATAGTGCAGGATTGAGTTGCAGATGCCAATCCCTCCTGGTTTGATTAATGTTCTATGTAAGATAGTTAGCATATTTTTGTTAGATGCTTCAGCTTTTCCATTTCCTTGAGGGCAATATACGGATGACCAGTGTTGTTTGATTTTGAATTTTTCACAGAGCTCATCTAGATCTTTATTCTTGAATTGTCCTCCATTGTCAATCACAATGGATGAAGGTATCCCATACGTGCAGATGATATAGTTAAGGATGAACAAAGCTACTTGTTTACCAGTTGCTTTGATGAGTGGAACCTCTTCTACCCACTTAGTGAAGAACTTAGTGGCAGTTATGATAAACTTGTGTCCATTGGATGATGCAGGATATATTTGACCAATGAGATCAAATGCCCATTGCTGAAAAGGCCAATGTGTCATGAAGGGTATGAGATCCCTTGTTGGAGCATGTATGAGATTCCCATGTAGCTGACACTTCTCACAAGTTCTAGAAAACTTTATAGCGTCTTTCTCCATGTCTGGCCAGTAGTAGCCAACCCTTAGTAGTTTCTGAGCTAAAGCTAGACCATTTGAATGAGATCCACAAATACCTTCATGGACTTCCAATAATGCACGTTGCGACTCTTCGGTTGCTAGACACCTAAGCAAAGTACTATCCAAACCTCACCTAAATAGATCATTAGTGATGATGACGTATCATGAAGCATTTTGGATTAGGTTCCTTTTCTCATTACGAGTAAGATTTTTTGGGACAATTTGGTCCCGTAGATAAGAGTAAATGTGGCTATAGCGAGATGAGTCATGTCCAATAATAGAACACACCATTTGGGACTCAGGAGAATCATAGGCAGGGTGATGTAACTCTTCCACCAGGAATTCAAAGCAAAAATTAGATTCTTATAACTCTGGTATAGATGCCAAGGTGGCCATAGCATCTGCTACTCTGTTTGCGGATCTAGGAATCTACTGGAATGATACAAAAGTAAAATATTTCTTGAGATCATCCACCATTCTCTTATAAGGCATAAATTTCTCATCTCAATACTGATATGTATCATTCATTTGATTGATGATTAGTTAAGAATCTCCATAGATGTGTAATTCTAGTTGCTTCCATTCAATAGCCAGCTTGATCCCATTTACCAAAGCTTCATACTTTATAATGTAGTTTGTGCAAGGGAAGAGAATCTTGTAAGTCGTCGGGATTGAATACTTTTGAGGAGTAATAAAAATTATTCCAGCACTAGAACCATGTTGACTGAAAGACCCATCAAAGAACATCAACAAGTTGATCTGCAATTACTAGTCCTTTGATGGCTTTACGTTCTACATATTCAGTATCAAACTCTATAAGAACCATGACCCATTTAGCCAATCTTCTGGTAAGTGTTTCTTTGCTGAGAAGATATTTGAGCAGATCAATCTTAGCCACTAGCTTGATGGAATGTACTAACATGTAGTGTCTCAAATTTTGTGATGCAAAGACTAATGCCAAACATGCTTTTTCTATTATAGTATAGTTCATTTCATAAGACACCAATGTTTTGTTAATATAATATATAGCTATCTCTTTTTTATTTTCATCTTGTTGTGCCAGAAGTACCCCTAGTGATGAATTAGTAGCTAATATGTATAGAATCAATGGTTTACCTTGAATTGGCAGCATCAGTATTGATGGATTAGACATGTATTCTTTGATTTGTTGAAGGTGTTGTTCACATTCTTGATCCCAGTTGTATGTTACTCCTTTCCTTAATACTTTTGTGAAGGGTTGAGCTTTATCTGCTAGCTGAGAAATAAAGCATCTAATTGACTGGAGACGTCCTTGTAAACTTCTCATTTGACTGATATTCTTTGGAGGTGGCATTTCCATTATAGCTTGGACCTTCTCAGGATCAACCTCAATTCCTTTCTTTGAAATAATGTAACCAAGTAGTTTCCCAGATGTCACTCTGAATGCACACTATTTAGGATTTAGTTGGAACTTGAATTTTTCCATTCTATCTAGTATGAGACCTAGCTCTTGAATATGTGTGGATCTCTTCATAGTCTTTACTAAAGTGTCATCAACATAATCTTCCATGTTTTTATGCATCATATCATGAAAGATAGTAGTTAGTTCTCTTTGGTAAGTTTCCCCTACATTCTTTAGCCCAAATGGCATGACGTTCCAACAAAAGTTTCCCCATGCATAGGTGAAAGTTGTCTTTTCTTGATCTCCAGAAGCTATTTTGATCTGATTATAACCACAAAATCCATCCATTAGTGAGTACATATCATATCTAGCAGTCATATCCACTATCATATCAATGTTAAGCAATGGAAAATCATATTTCGGACATGCTTTGTTGAGATCTTTGAAGTCTGTACAAACCCTAATAGATTTGTCTGCCTTTGATATAGGTACTATGTTTGAAATCCATTATGCGTAGTCTATTTCTCTGATAAATCTAGTTTTTAGCAATTTTTCTAGCTCAACTTTGACTAGAAGTGCCACATGAGGGTGCATCTTGCAAAGTTTTTGCTTGATTGGTTTAACTCCTAGTGTAATAGAAAGATGGTGCATGATAAGATCAGGATCTAGGCCTGGCATATCAGAGTATGTCCATGCAAAGTTGATCTTCTTTTCTAAAAAGAGATTGCTGAAATCTTTTAACTCTTCTGCTGATAATGATTGAGATAAGTGGATGATATGTGGTGTCTCTTGACTCCCAATATTTACTGGCTGAGTTGGTTCAATAAATATAGAAGACCTCTCCTAGAAGTGACTTGGAAGTATATCAAGTATCTCACCTTTAGGTGCCTCAGAGAGGTTTTCACCCTTAGGTACAGCCTTTATTTTTTCTATTTTTGATTCTAACACCGACACAATGTGGTTTTTGCCATCAGATCTTATATTTTTTTGTTTTTGATTTTTGCGACTAAGATACTTGATATCTATTTCAATCATATTCTCACTATGCTCGTTGGTGGAAGAGTCCATTGGTTCAACTGCATTAAGGTAGTAGGCCAACGTGTAGTCATTGGCAAAGATAGGTACATTCATAGGTTGGTTTTGGAGACTACGGTCAATTAGTTCATGATGTACCAAGGATAAAGTTTGAACAGGTTCGAGGGAGTTCATGGTATTATCATCATAACTTCGGACCAAAAAGTCAAGTTCTAGAAGACTACCTTGCGTAAATGTCTCGAGACTAGGAATAGTTACAACATGATCATTAAAGTGCACGTTAATATTTAGTTGACCCAATCCAATATACCTACTCATAGCACCATTTTCTACACCAGACTGGACTACATATTGTGGTTCGATAGTAACAAGATCAGTAGACAAATTC
Organism: Cryptomeria japonica; assembly: GCF_030272615.1. Lineage (NCBI taxonomy): Eukaryota > Viridiplantae > Streptophyta > Pinopsida > Cupressales > Cupressaceae > Cryptomeria > Cryptomeria japonica. The sequence goes on from NC_081408.1 coordinate 421,160,361, forward strand.
TTGACATTTGTGATAGAGGAGTCAAAGTTTGATGTTGAATAGGTATTGTCATCAATAGGACTGTTGTCAGAGTCATCAGAGTCATAAGAGGAAGTTTCTGACTCTTCTTCAAGTGATTGAGTGAATGCATGTATAGTGTCAACACCTACATCTTTGATGTTGCAAGCTCCTTCATGATTTGGTTTAGTTATCACTTGTATCTGACATACCTATTGACATAACCTTAATGGTTCTATGAATTTCTGTCTTCTACTCCATTTAGCTTCTTCTGGACTAATGACTGGTTTTGTTTATGTAGCTTCCAATTCTTCTTGTGTAGTTCCATACCCAATTTGTTCTGTCCTATTAGAGGGAGACATAATAGGCAAAGAATTTTCTTGTGTCCTTCCTCTTTTTCATCTTTTGTTCATATTCTGCATATCTTTTTAGTCTAATTTCTTCTATCTCTATTTTTAGTTTAGCGTATCAACTCTTGTGTGTTATCTATGATATCATTGGGCTCTTCTGTAGTTTTTGTACTAGATGTATCTGAGAGATGATCTAGACCCCATTCATACTTGTTCAAGTTAGTTTTTGAATCATCTACTTGTTGTCTACCAGTGTATGTGACTGGAATTTTCAGTGGTGCAAATAATTCTCTGATTCTTTCTACCTCTTCTCTCATATCCTCTAGAATTTCTACTCCTTGTAATGTTGTATTTGATACCATTAGAACTTGATTATCGATTGTTTCCTCTCTCTTGATTGCTAGTTCTTCTTGTTCTTTTTCATACTCTTCTTGAGTCTTTGAGTGTTTACTTCCTGTGATGTTGAAGGTAGTATCTTTTTCCTCCACTTAGACTGATGATGGGAAGTACATTTCTGGTCTGATGTCTTTCCTGGATTGTATCTCAGTCCAGCTTTGTCATTTGTATAGTTAGTTTGTAGATGGATAGGTTCAATAATACCTTCTTTATTTTTTCCCAGAGGACCAGTACCTGAATATCCCATGCATTGAATCATTTTATATCCTGGACCATATTGTGTCGGAGAAATCTCACAATGTCTTTACTTCTTTTTTTTCATTCTTCTTTAAAAATCCATTTGAGAATAGCATCCTCTTCTATTTCATCTGTAAGGGAAGTGGAGGATTGTATAAAGAGACAGTTATATATGACATTTGGAGAGGAAGTTTGTGTCTTCATAACCTCTGATGGTTTTCCCAACTGTCTTGGTGATGGAGGAAGAGAGATTAGTGAAAGGAATGGTTCTATCTTGTATCCATCCATGCCAGTATCTGTGATTTTAAATTTCTTTTCTAAGTCCTTCATCAAGGTTTCTAAACTTTCAGTTGTAGAGGTTTCTCTATTATGAGGCACAAAAGTATCATCACTTTTTTTCAATGCATTATAGAGGGAGTTTGTATCAGCAGGAATATTGACTTCAACTCTATTTTAAGGAAATTTTAAGCGTTGATGATATGTAGATGGAACTGCCTTCATTTCATGATTCATGGCCTACCCAGTAAGATGTTGTATGACAGAGGAAGATCAAGAACTTGGAAAATAACATCTCTTTCTACAGGTCTTACCCTGATTGGTAATCGTACTAGATCTTTAGAGGTTCTTTCTTCTTCATCATAAGCTTTGATTGTTATTTTCTTAGCCGGATCAATGACATTTTTCAAAAAATCCCAGCTGTGTAAGTAGATTATAGGTACAAATATTCAACCCAATGCCTCCATCTATTAAAACACATTTAACTCAGTGTTTATGGATCATAGCTTCAATATGCAATGGTTGGTTATGTGGGTGATTCAGCAAGTTGTCATCTTCTTCAGAGAAAGTAAGATAATAATGTGAAGTCAGGTGACCCACCATAGATTGAAACCGATCGATATCTAAATATTTTGGGACATTAGTAGTGAGAAACGCTTTGTCCAGGATCTCTTTATGAGCATAAGGTATTTTGAGCAATTCAAAGATGGAGATTTGAGCATTCATTCTTTTCAATTGTTCGACAATGCTATAACCAGGAGAGAATGATGAAGTCAATTGTTTGGATTTATCCATGTTTGTATATGTTTGTCTGTTCGAAGAACTTGGTAGGTTTGATGTTGTTTGAGCAGGAGTTGAAGAACTAGCTCCTTGGAGAGTGACTTTCTTTTGAGAACGGGTCACAGTATTTATATTTTGTGATTCATTTTGTTTATCTCTAATTATGATCACATTGCAATATTCGGGTTGGGAAGACTCAATCATGTTAATCACATTGTCATTGCTGGTATAGGTGTAATTAACTTTGGCACCTCCTTTTGACTTTCAAGAATCACCTTGTTCTTAAACAGGTAAGGGATCTTTAAAAGCTTTCTGATCAACATTAGTTGTGTGATTTCCAACGACAATTTTGCCAGCGTCAATGAGATCTTGAATCTCATGCTTGAGCTTCATGCAGTTGTTTGTGTTATGACCTTTGTTTTGATGGTATTCACAGTATTCGTATTCTCTCCACCATTTTGGTTTAACTTCCGGATCATATGGCCTAGAATTTTTTGGTAAGGTTATCAAATCATTTGCCAATAAATTTTTGAAAACGGAATCGTCTGATTCTTTCAGAGGAGTGAAGTCATGTTTAGGTTTTGACGGCCAAGGTTTCTCTTTAAACCACTCTTTTACTTTCTTCAGAGGATTTTCTGCTGCAGTTTCAGCTACTTTGAGTGCTTGTGTGCCACTAGCCAGGTTAAATATCATGGATTTTGATTTTTCTTAAACAGTGTCTATAATGTTTCTATTGTTGTCTTTGCCATATTTCCAATATTTGTTCTTTTCTTTGGAACTAGAACCTGGTTGTGTTTCTTTCCAAAGTAAGATATCTCCTTTCTTTATAAGCACATTTTCCATTCTGAGGGCACTATCTACCATTTTGTTGAATGAAGGGTATACTTGCATTTGGATACTATATTTGAATTAAGGGATCAAGTTGTTGATGAAGATATCTATCTTCTCAGAATCTGGAATGGGCCGTGAATATCTAGAGAACATATTTCTCCATCGTTGGAGGAAAGTGAGAAAGGGCTCTCTTGTTTTCTGTTTGGTATTGCAAAGCTCTATCATAGTGACTAGGTGACAAATGTTATAGGAGTATTGTTGCAGAAACAATTGGATTAATTCTTCAAAAGTTTTTATTCCCATAGGTAGGCTTGAAAACCATTCCATAGCTTGCCCTCCTAAACTTCTCAGGAAAAGGCGCATCAGATAGGTTTGTTCGTGCATGAGCTCCATACATAAAGCACAAAATTCTCAGACATGGTCAAGAGGATCTAAGTTGCCATCATATTTGTCAAATTTTAGGATCTCCACTCATGAAGGAAATGAAGACATGTAAAGGTTTTTATCAAATGGAAATGGGCATATCGTGTCTAGATAATATTGTTTTGATGATTTATCTTTGTTTTTCAGTTCTATGATCTCAAATTTGGAATGCTTGTAATTATTTGTTTACCATTTCTAAGGGTGTCTCTTCCTCTTTAGTGATGAGGACCTCAACGTTATAGCCAGTAGGAAGTTTAGCACCTTGCTTTGCTAGTTCTAGAAAATAGTCTTCTTTTTCTCTAGCCATGATAATCTTCATCATTTTTTGAAAATCTTTATCCTTTTGACATTTATGAATATCAGTGTCTGGAGGTTCAGAGGCTTCAGATTCACTTGATGAGGAATCACTGTTGGTATCATGGATACTGAGGTTGTCATTGTGTTTAACATCTCATCTTTCTTGTTTTGTTCCTGATATGGTGGGAGACAAGGGTTGATCATAAACTGGCATATCTGGTGATGAAGGTTTATTAGTGAGAGGATCCTTTACATAAAATGGATTATCTTGATATGAAAAGTATTGTCCTTTGCCTTTGGCAGATTTCTTATGAGAACTTCTAGTTTGAATAGGCATTTTTATTGACTGATGTGAACTAAAGTTGTTTGTGATGCAGAAGTCAAGATCAAATTTGGAGCTAGTTGTTCGTTTAACGTATCTATTGAGAGAAGCAACTAAGATTTAGTCTGGTTTTAGGAAAGATCGATCCTATGATCTAATTTACCTAGTTTGATTTAAGAGAAGTGACTAAGACTCAGTCTGGTTTCAGGAATGATATATCCTGTGTAAGATGTGATCTAAGTGACTTAAGTTTGATAAATGGTTGATTGAACTAGTTGAAAGATAATCGACAAAATCGTGCAACACCACAGAAGAAGTGCACTATTCAGATTTGTTTATGCTCAGAATGATGATAACCTGCTTTATGCTCACTATAGACTGTTTTAGGCAAGTTTGATTGTTCTGGACTGACAAAATCAAAGATTTGTACGACAAGTTTTACAGGACCAGACGATAGTATAATAGCTTCAGGATGATAAAAACATAATTTTGTACGAGTTGTTGCCTATGTTCACATGACAGATGGGTATACCTCAGACGAAAAACTGATGAATTTAATGTTTTTTTTCATACGACACAGGACCAGAGATCGGACGATAACTCCCTAAGTAGGACCACAGTTTATCAGATTTTGTCACAACCCTCCTTTATCACTTTTGATTTGATACAATTTCTATTATACCTTTTTTGGTTGAGCTATTGAAAATGGTTGAATAAATATTATAAAAGGATAGATAATGGACCCACATACACACTTGGAGAATATAATTTAAAAGGCATTATTTATTTTTATTTATTTTTTCCCCATTCCCAATTATGGCACATGTTGTAGGAGAAATTAGAAGCTTCTAGAGGAATCTTCATTCTTTAATTCCCTTCCATGTAACTCCCCCACTAGGATATTAATCAATTTTGCATGGATCCAATATTGGAAAAAGAATCTCATTCTCAATTAATTTCTCTAGATAGTGGAATTAAGGGGTTTTTCCTATATATTGTATGCATTTTCAAAAGAAGGGAGTTGATTATTTTTTTGAAGAAAATTTTTCTCAAGTAGTTTTTTTGGTAGTCACATTCTTCATTTGGAGAATTGTTAAGTTTGTTTGAAGAAATTTTTCCAAGCTTGCAAGGAAGGATCAAGGAAGGCTAGGCTTGAAGATTTGGAGAGGATTCAACATCAAAGGCTTCTCCAGGTTCCCTCCCTTTTTGCATTTTTGCTTATATAAATTTTTTATATTTTCAAAAGGAAATATCTCCTCTTAGATTCTTCTATTTGAATATAATCATTTGAAGGAAATTATTTCTTAAATTGTTAGATAGATTAATTAGAAAGGAAAAATCTATTTTTCATTAAAGAAATGCATTGACAAAAGTTTTCTTTAAAAAAAAAAAATGCAAAATGCAGATTTCTCTTTTATTTGTTAATCTATTTAAAAGAAAGAAATCAGATACTACTTTTTCTGTTTTTTTTTTAAATCTAGAGAAAATCTTGAATCTGGGAAAAAATCATGCTTTTCAACATCTCTATTTTTTTCCTAAAAAACTCAAATTCTTTTATCTCTGTAAATAATTTCTTTCTCTATGCATATAATCATTTGCATTAAGAAATCTCGCTATGTGATATAGTTTTTCAAATATGAATTCTTCTCAAATTTGTTGTATAAAATCCCTGTGGAAAATATTGCCTTGTTATCTATTTCTTTTCAAAAATATCTCTCTCTGTGAATATTAATTTCTTGAGAATCTCATCAAAAAAATTTGTTTATCTCAACATAAGGCAAAATTGTTGGATATGATCACTGTGAAATCAAAATTTAAACATTTACCTATCTCTAAGGTAATTTAGTTCTCTGTTGTATTGTATTGCTGAAACAAATTTCTCTATTACCTTTCATTCCTATGATTAAATTCTTATATATATATATATATATATATATATATATATATATATATATATATATATATATATATATATATATATATATATATATATATATATATATATATATATATATATATATATATATATATATATATATATATATATTTATATTTTGCAATATTAAAACTTATACAAAAAAAAATATAAAATAATAGGAAGTAGTTTCAAAGAATAATTTTTTTGTTGCATAGATTAACCGGTCAACGCAGGGGGGGGGAGTTATTACACCCGCCAGGGAGTGGTACTCTCCACTACCCCTGCGGTCACTGTTACGACAGTGGTCGTAGAGGGAGTGGAGGGGACCACTGGGGGCCTGCACCCGTAGGTCCGCAATGGTGATGGGACCCGTGGCCCCCACTCCCACTTGGCTATAAAAGCCACTACAAAAAAATTAATTTTTGTCAAATTTGGATTTTGTTAATTTTTTTAATTTAAATTTTAGTTTAATAAAATTGAAACTTAGGTAAATTTATAATTAATTTATCTTTAGTAAATTTATAATTAATTTATCTTTAGTAAATTTATAATTGTAAATTAAACTATATCTAATTTTATAATTAGAATCTTTCAATCTATTTAAGATTTATTGGGTCACTTAGTTGGTATTTTAGATTCAATAAAAACAATTAATTCATATTATTATGATTTGATCCAAAATTTGTCTAATGTCTAAACTAATTGCTATTTTTGAACTAGTAACTTTATAATTAATTATTCTCGTGGTAGAAATAAAACATTGCTTAATCTTGCATGTTAATTACACTATTCTTGCATCATGCGAATTACTTATACATTATTTGCATTTATTGATGAGTGAGTCACATTTTCATCATCTTCATGCAAGTTACACGTTTTAAATATCAATATGTGAGTTTCATAATTGTCATTATTGTGCAAGTTATATTTCAAGTTTGAAATATTAAATAGTTTAGTTGTAGAAGGATGGTATTTTTATCAAGTGGTACATGAATCCCATAGAAGTAGTTATTTCAATTAATTAAACTTTACAATGTCTAATTATGCATGTTCATCTCATAATTTTTCAAGCATGATGCTAATTAAAAGTTTTCATAGCCTCTTAGTTAGAAAACTAAACAAAGGAAGTCGGAAAACCAAAACCTAGCAGCATTCGGTATTTACGGTGCCTCTGGGTCACGCTTACGGGTAATGTCGTCGTGTTGAACTACTACATTTAACTCCTAATAAAGCTGCATCAAAGACGTCTATGGGATCATTCCTATAAATCGTCAGGGAGTAATAAGGGACACTTGGAAGTTAAAATCCAAGGGGCGGGTAAACCCCCTTGGATCGATAATCTAATAAGATAATCCTTAAATGATTTTACATCCGCTGAGTTAAACCATAGTAAACCCCCTTTAGGGTTGATTGAGTGAAATACCTTTATGAAATTGATTTAATTTTGTAGAGTTGTTGACGATTGACAATTGGGTCAAGGGTGACGCTTATGATAGGTATTAGGATCTAGTTGTTTTAGGCCACAAGCAATAGGCCATCTTGAGCCTTTGCTTAAGTGCTACCATCGTGGGTAGCAACCGCAGAGAAACTGTTTGGGACATTGACCCTAGAAAGGGTTGCGTACCCACCAAACAGTTTACTTTAAACCATAGATTAGAAAATAGAACTACATACTTTACGCCTTGATCCCGTGCCAAAACAGGTATGTAGGCAGTCTAGGGATGGAGTTGTCCCTAGTACTCAGGCGTTCGTGGATGGGGTCTAGGTCTTGGTAAGAAGAAGGATTGCAAAGAATCCTAATTTGAAAGATAAGTGTAATAAAAGAAAAAAGTAATTCAATGCATACTCGGAAGGAATCTCATATGGATTCGCTTGACTTCCCGACACTTTAAGCCAAATTCTGAGGTGGAATTCAAGCTTGTATTATGTTATTTTGATTCCTCCTAAGGACGGCGACCTCGGTGCACTCCTATTAGAGGAGTGTAGTACTTAGTGAGTGACTCATGATCCAAATGGTCCCGATGAGTCTAAGTCTCTGGCCAGAGCACCTCCTATCCCAATTGGATAAATGCCTACCCTGTTTGGGTAGATGCCTATCATGTATTGGATAGAAAAAACCTTTTGTTCTGTATGGACAGATGCCTAACCCATATGGTTAGATGCTCATCCCATATGGATGAATGCCTAATCCAAATGGATGGATGCCCAGAGTATGTGATTGAATCAAACACAAATGATTAAATTAAGAACTAAATAGAATTTTAAAAAAAGAGGTTGAAATTTTGTTGGGTTGAGTATAGTGGGTTATTACAGATTTCGTACGACACAGAATAAAGACCTAGACAAGAAACTGTAAGACTTGATGAAATTTTTATGACAACAATTATCTAGCAGGACGATAAATTAGAAGACTCGTACAACAATTTACTAGACAGAGACAAAATTCTGACAGACAATGACTGACAACAACTAGTTTTGAGATGGACTGAGTTTTTGACAACTTATGTGGACTAGTTTTTGACAAGGACAGAGTTTTGACTACTGAGTTGTTGAATGTTTTCTCCAGTTTTTTTGGTATTTCAGTTTCAGCTTCAGGGATGAAAACACAGTAAACAGGCAATATGTATAATGACTTCAATCATAGCATGCTAACCCTATGGAAATTGGTGAGAGAAGAAAACCTTTGCTTGCAGACTCAGGTACACACCCAATAGCTAATCAAAATATGGTCATTGAGTCTCATGCAATGGATTCTCAATGCCGTATTAGCTGACTCCAAATGCTAATGGGGGCACAAAATGGCAAGTATCTTAGGAGAGTTACTATCTCTCTTGCATAAAGATTATCCCCCCTTTCGGAGGTGAACCGGGTAGCTTCTAATCTTAATTGGAGCTAGTAAGGGATCCATTCGGTGTGTCGGGGTATAAACTCAATTAAGAAGTCTCCCAGCCTTGAAAACCAAGGTTTGATATACCCAAAGGTATAGAGGAGAGCTATTCCCGAGCACTGTCGTTGACTTGATTTTCATCAAATCATGTTTATTTTATAGTGGGTTGGAGTACTTGGTGTTTAGTCATTCCCACTTGGGTCGTTCCCCTCTCACCGGCCCTAATGGCTTTGGCCTTATAGGCTCCTCGAGAGGGAAGGCCCGCTAAAGTTACACAAATCTCAAACCTAGAAAAAGCCTCAAGGGTCTGGATTTCTGATTATCTTTGTAGACAAGAGCATACTCTCCTACCTCTCAGAATTTTCTTGAAACATGAAAGACAGATTAGTTCATTAACCAGATAGCAGTTTAGGTGCCTAAAAATGAATTTAAAGAATAAACAATGTTTACTCGAATCTCCTCAGGCAACCTGCAAAGACAACAAATCAGTAGTCATATTGTCTTTGTTTGACAAGCATATTCTTCGACAAGCGTTCTGCAAAAAAACTGATTAGGTTGTGAAAATTCCTCGGACAAATAAACAACAAGCCAGGGTCAGCATTAGTATGATAAAAATTGAATAAAGAACCTGAAGAATGAAATCTATTTTTAACCTAAAAACATAGAATACCGTGGGATGATTCTCACCAAGTCGTACGATAATTCATACGAGATCGCACGATATCTGCAGTTTGTCATTCGGTACTATGGGAAAACTCGTATGATATTTTGTAGTAACTGTATGGACAAAAAAATCCAAAAAAATAAAAATCTGAAAAATAAGAAAAAGTTAGTCTTCGAGGCCGAAAGATGTAGTCTTCTGCCCCACGGTGGGCACCAGAAATGTGTGTGTGAAAAAGTGGAATAAGTGTCTGTAAGCTATAAGACACAACACCTCAATTAAGTCATTACATGTATGGTTAGACATATATAAACATGAATAATAAAACCATAACAAATCGACCAATTATCTTCTAAAAGATGCGAGTATAGACTTGCTCTCAGATTTGTATAAGCAATACCAGTGACTAGACTACACCAAGATGAAGGACTTAATCTATATGAGCATGATATTAACCTAAATGGATGCAAGATTATGCTAGATGGATGAATAGTAAGCTACATGAATTCAAGCAATCATAATTGAACTAAATATGCAAAAAAATTAAACTAAGATGCAATAATCTCAAAAAGCAAGCATAATATCTTCAATGACTCCAGAGCAAAAACTGCATAATAACAATAAATCTCCAAGGTGTTTTGAATGAGGGATGAAGGCTGAATTTATAGAGAATCACAAGAGAGACCAACAAAAGGCACAATTTAGGATAATTGAAATAATTGAGAGATCAGATTCAGTTAACCTTGAGATAGATTCCAATTATAGTTGAATTGAAATGCAGTCAAATTATAAGTTCAAGTTTGCATTAGAGATATAATTCAATTAATTCCATGCACTTGAGATGAAAATAGGTAATTCCATGCATATTTCTTTGATTTATTCAAGAAAAGAGTTTTCAATGTAACTGAACTTCTTTTCTTAAAGCTTTGAGTTCCAATTTTAGAGAATGATTAATAATTTATTTAATTGCTTTTCTGATTTCAAGTTCTCAAATTAGAAGAAGAAATAATATCTCAAGTTTGATTTCTCTTTCAATTCAATTCTTTTATTTTATTTTCAATTTAACTCTTGCTTTGTGATTGATTCCTCTTTTGTAATAAATTAACTCCTTTTTTATGATTAATGGAAAATTTATTAATTAATTAAATATGATAAGATATTTAATAAATTAAATAGGATAATTGATCAAAATGATTTTCTTGGAATGAATTTATTAATTAAATAAATATTTAATTAATATAGGATAATTCACTTGCCATGTGACATTCAATGATTAAAGAATTAATTAATTGTGTGCTCAAAGTTGATTTAACTGCCTTTGGTTAGGAGCTTGGTAATGTTGTCGAGATTAGGGGCCCATGGTTTAGGTGACCAATTTTAGGGTATTATAGTTGGTTATCTTGTTCGTGTCCCAATTCATTGGTGGTGTTGGATTTGGTTTATGGCGACCTATTTTGGGTTTGGTGTTATCTAGGTTATGGACCGATTTCTATAACATGTTCCTGATGCGTTATCGGCGGGATTTAATAATTGGTTTACATTATTTTCAGCCTAAGACAACTTCATTGATCATTGGATTATGGGTTTATGTTATGAAATTATTATATTATCTCTTAGGTGGCCGGCCTAATTGTTTAGGTCCCGAATTGGTATAAATATGATGTAAAATCTCTTTGTAGATCATGGGATGTTAGGAAAAGGTTATGAGATGACTTATGTGTGAATAATGTTGTAATCATATGCAGAAGGTTTCATCGATCATTGGTGATCAAATTGGGTTTGTAAGAGAGGCTTAAGGCCTCCGGTATTGAGCTTAACTAGAACTGTACTCAAGCATAGGAGATGTTATACTTGCAGTTCACTCTTCTTTCCAGATTGTATTCTTATGTTAATGCAGTCGGTGAGACTCCTTTTTGTGATGAGTAGTGCACTCTAGGTTGTTGGCCTTCCTGTATGTGAAGGCCCCTCATATTGTAATCACATACTTACTACAGAAGTATTATCTGACTATGGGTAGGCTTCCCACCGTGGTTTTTCCCTTTACTGGATTTTCCACATACAAATCTTGGTGTCATGTGTTATGGATGGATGGTAATTTTTATGTGATTTATGTTTATGTTAAAATGCTTTATCAGTCATTCTGGTATTTATTTTATGCATTTCGGTATTAAGTTTATGTGTCTCGGTAATAAGGATTTAAGCGATTAAAGTTCTATAATCCGGTGACAATTGATTCACCCCCTTCCCCCCTCTTAGTTGTCCTCTGGTTATCTGAACTGTCTAACATGCTTGCTAGCATGAGAAAGTATTTTTTCTTGTCAGCTTCTATGAGCTTTTCCATGAGTTTTTGGAAGCCATGTTGTTGGGCCTCTTGAATTAGGTCATCTAGTATCTCATCTTCATCGGTATTATGGTACTCATAAAAGGGGTTGGTTTCTCTGTACTCTATGCTTGATTCAGGTGCTTTCTCATTGTCTTTGCACCTTTGAGCTCAAGTTGTAACTGATATACGAATGATTTGTTGAAGGACTCAATAGGTGATTAATTTTTTAGGAAAATATGCCAAGTTGATTCGGCCACCTTGATTGAGAGATTGGGATAACCCTGATCTTTGCTCCAAAGTGAATTTTCTCAAAGGTTCTTTGTCAAACTCATTTCCACAATCATGGAGATAATCACGATAGTGGTGTAGGATTGTGCAATGTTTTAGCAAGAGTTTGCAATTAATGTAAAGAAACTTCCTTTTCTTTAAGATGTGTTTTTTACTAGGCCTTTTCCTCTTCAAGTCTTTCTTTTGACTAAGCTTATTCCTCTTCAAGTGATGAGGGATGTTCATGTAAGTGATGCAAATTCTCATGAGAAATGATCAAAGATTCTCATCTTGTTTTGATTTGAAACAAAGCCAAATAGGGGGAGTAAGATGTGACCCTATTAATAAGGCTATGTAGATGTGATCACAAACTCCAAGTCCATGTTTAGATGAGGAACGATATATCCTAATGTCGAACCTTGTTGGAATAGATAACCAAGTGATAAAATGCTAAATCTATGATTGTATGATGGAAAATTTGTTCCACTTCTTAAAGAAGTGTTCCTAGCTCAGTTTTGTTGTTTGTGAAGATTGGAATAGACTCTAGATGGAAAAGGGTATCCAAAAGTATTTTTGAAATTTCCTGAAAATGACTGGAAGTAGACTCTATCTCAAATGCGCTACTTCATATGCGCTACTGAAAGTTGGAAATGCACTAAATTGCGTGTCAAATGCGTGACTATGCGCAATAAATGCGCAACTGTGGACCTTGTATGAGCTACTGCAATTTTGTCCTAGCTGAAATGCAAAGTTTTCAGTTTCAAATACACTAATCTATTGGTTGAATGCATGATTCTAAAGGTTATACATGCAATTTTGTTGATCAAATGCATTGAACTGGATTGTATATGCATTAAACTGCTATGATTTAGAATGTTTTGACAAATTTTTATGATCAGAAAGTTGGATTTTTGCAATGACTAGATGTTTCCTTGATGGTGTGATCATAAAGACATGGAAAACACTTGATCAAGCATTGATCTTTCCTAATCTTATAAAACATGAAGTGTATGTTCTAGGCCTTAAAGAAAGCCCAAGTTTTTACAAGTATAGCACGTAGAATATACACTAATCAGTTCTATCCTAATGAAATTGGCTTCATTATCATTTCTTAGCTTGCAGCTTGGTACCCTAACAACTCAGACAACCTTGTCAACCCCTAAAGGGAACCCATGTTTTTTCCTTTGTGAGAGCTAGTGGAGTCCCATTATGAGCCCAGAAATAAGCACTCAAAAGGGAAGTTCTCTTATATGCTCAAGAGGGACATATGGTAGTGTCTTCGAGAGAGATTCTTTCCCCTCTCTGCACTCAGAGAATGATAATGTTTAGAGGTGAACCGGGTAGGCTTCTATTTTAATTTGGTGCTAGTAAGGGATTCATTTAGCGTGTCAAGGTATAAACTTAATTAAGAGGTCTCCTAGCCTTGAAGACCAAGGCTTTCTATACTCGAAGGTACAGAGGAGAGCTATTCCCAAGCATAGCCATCAACTTGATTTTCATTAAATCACATTTATTTTATAGTGGGTTGGATTACTTGGCATTATCTATTCCCACTTAGGTTGTTCCCCTCTTCTCAGCCTTATGGGCTTCTTGGGAGGGCAAACCTGCTAAAGAGTTGCACTACTTGAAAGAAAAAAGATCTGGGTGTGTTTTTCGTTTTGATCACCCGATTAAGGGGAGAGCATATACCTACCACTTTTGACCTTAAAACATAAAAAAAAGACATAATCAACCCCCTAGATTAAAACTATATGCCTATTTTAAGAAAAAAAACAAGCATAAATTCTTATTGATTAAGTGCATTGGCATGGGAATCTACAAGAAACTTGTTAGTAGTTTACAGATTTTGATATTTGGCCTGCAGACAACAATTCAGTAACTAGTTTGAGAAAAATTGATGTTTAACAAACATAAATCAAATGCGCTATCCTGAGAGGTGTATGCGCTAAACTGCTAATTAAATGCGCTAAACTAATATGCAAATGCGCAGAACTAGAAATGAAATGCACAGGAATTAAATGTACAATTGTTAATTGCAAATGCGCAAAAGAAATAGTTATATGTGCTAAAAGATGTTTTATATGTGTTGTTCTAAGTGTCAAATGCATTGTTCTATAAAAAATATTTGTGTTGTTTGGGTCAGATGTGCTGAACTGGGTGTCCAACGCACTAAAACGTGTTTCCTGGTCCACCTGTTCATCTAGATACCTACGAGAAAAAATTAAAAATCTTGCAAGAAAAAGGTCGATTTCAGCAATTCTGCCCCACAGTGAGTGCCAAAAATGTACACAAGAAATAGGGGTCAACACCTAAGTGTACCGATGAGACATTAATTCAAGAGATTCAAATAAAAACATATAACATAAATATATAAAATCTCTCAAGAGCATCCCATTGTCCTTTATTCCCAAGGACTTAGTGAATCTACAATATTAGTGCTCTTAGATCATGCACAAGATTCAAGTAAATGACAACTTAGAAAATGAGATTTCTACAATGATGTTCAATTTAAGATAAATAAGAGCTAAATGCAAGATATACAAGCTAACATGGAGCTAAGATGAAGATTTAAACATGATATGAACAAGATATTAAACTATAAAGCATGCTAAAATGAACTAAGATAAGCTAAATGGATGCATAAGCTAGATAAAAATGAGCATTAGTTTGATGCACAAACAAGAGATCATTTACATGCTGGAAATGGCCCTATTTATAGACTTTCCAAGGCCAAGAGTGAGGTGGCATGGAATCAAGGGTTGAGATTAAATATGGAAAATTGGATGGTGAGGTTGCAAAGATCATTTATGAGGTAATTCCAAGTAGATGGAGGTTGAGATGGATTGATCATATTTATTGCTAAGTATGAGCTCAAGAAGCAACCTTGAGTAAATAAGAATGGAGCAAGCAAAGTTCAAGTACCCAAATGTAAGATTCAAGTACCAAGAGGTATGGTGCAAGTACCCATGTGATGTGAAGATATTTGACCAGATTAATTTGTAAAATAGCTATTTTCACTTGTCACATATTGATGTGTCTGATGAGGTGGAAAAGGGGATGAAGATGTTGATTTGTAGGAAAATACAAGTGGGATGGAATAAATAGACTTTTTAGAAAAATTTTGGGGAAATGAATTATATAATTAAATTGGGGAATTCAACCATATAATTGAGGGACATTTAAATAAACTTTCCATCCAAATAATTATTCAAGCCAAATTTATGTGTATATAATTAGAAATAAATTAAATTAATTAATTATTTAAGACATTTGCACATGGTAAAAATATTATCTCCTAATCCACATTTCAAATTTTTAAGTTTTAAGGGCCCTCATCCCTTACAAGATCATGTACTTGTACAAGCTCATCTTGCTATTCTATTATAACAACTCTTTTAGAATATTTTCCTTCCTCAAGGGATTCAACAAACTCCTTATTCTCCCTTAGGAAAGTCTATTATTGAATAGATATCTTGTCTTGACACTATTTCAATCTTCAAAGGTGGACCCATTGTCTACAAGATTGATTTGTTTCATCAATAAAGGAAGAAGTGTAGCCTTGTAATAAAGGTAATTGAACTCTACTAAAGAAGTTGTCTCCTTTAAGAGTCCATTTTCCTAGCACACTCAAATAAACTAGATATTGCTCAAAATTTTTGATTTATCTCATTATGATTGGAAATGCAAAATAGTGCAATGCTTTCTTAATGTAACTTCTCAATTACAAGGAAATAAATGAGATAAATACATATGTATATGAAAACACAATCTAATGAATAGGAATTACTTATTTGGGAGGTCATTATGTGACTCACACTAGTCCTTTGATCCAAACAGTAGAACCGTGTGTAAACTATAGCACAAGGCACTATCATCCCTAATGAATAGACAATAAGAGTCTATGGAATGTCATGGAAACCTTCTTTTACATAGATTTTGAGACAATAGGAGTGCAAAATGTAGTGAAACAAAATAACAAAAAGTACTAAATACTCAAATAACAAAGTAAATTGTTTGTAAATTATTAAGAAAAGAGGTCACTAATTCCACAAAGGTTGTGAAGAATTGCAAGGAACTTGTGCACAAGAAGATAAAGAAAAGTTTTGGGTGGTTGTTTAGTGGCTTGCCTTAGTCAAACCACCATTTTCTTCTTCAAACCTCCACAAACAACCAAATAGACAAATGGATAAAATTATTGCAAGATATGTCACTATAGATGAAAAGATAAAATGAGATATACTTTTATAATATAAAAATATCAAGAATACAAGCATAGATTTCCATAGTTGAGGAGATGCAACCATCTTATCATGAAAATCCATGTTGGAAGTTGTCACTATGGTGGAAAAAGTTGCATGCAAGAGCTTGGATGAAATTTATAACACAATGGATTCTTCACAAAGGCTGAAAAATATAATAGAGTAGTGTATTGTAAAGTCTAAGAGATATTCTGATTAAGATTATTCTTCCTCTTTTCAGAAGTGGAAGATTTTGATAAAATTAGAAGATGCAGGCACACTAACAAGACCAAACCTGGTAAACAAGAGTGTTACATTGACATTTCTAGGAAGAGTAACACTCCAACAATCCATTGAATTGTGAATTTTTTGTGTGATGTTAGCATGTCACACAAAAGTTGATGCATTGCACATCCATTGAATTGTGTATTTTTTCAAGAAACTAATATGCCACACAGATGTCCATTTGTAATCATCTGGGAAAGCAAGACAGGAAAACTATGGATAAATCATATTTTTTTTAGAATTATTATTTTCATTTCATCATAGTATAATTTAGACATTATCTTTTCTCATAGTAAAAAGAAGTTTCTCGTAGAGTGAGTTTGTAGGGATGTGAAATTTTTGACATTACAATCCTATTATGTGTGAATCCTCTTGTGCTCCAAAAAAAAGAAAAGTTAGAGAAATCACAAGAAAAAAAGTTTGTATGTAATCATCTAGGAAAATGGGACTCAAAAACTATGAATAAATCACATTTTTCTATAGAATTGATATTTCCATTTCATCATAAAATTATTTTGATATTATCTTTTCTCATAATAAAAATTAAGGTTTGTGTAGTGTTAAATTGTAGGGGTGTGCAATTTATGACATTACAAGCCTATTGTGTGTAAATCCTCTTGTGCTCTAAAGAATTAAAAGTTGGAGCAATTGCAAGGAAATATTGAAGATCATCTATGAAAATATTCTAGGCCAATAGATGATGATAGTGGGAAACAAAAATTCTTATTTTGTGATGAGGCCAATAGAAAATCTCTAGTCTAAAATTTTATTTCAGCAATTTAAATCAAGAAAAATGTTTATTCAACCAAAATGAATTGGGTGAATCATCTCATGGAGCTGATGACTCAGAGCATACACCATCTTATGATGAGAATGATGAAGAAGAATTTAAAATATTTGACATCTTGCATTCTTTTGTTCCATTTTCAAATTTTGAGGATGTTAATAATGTTCTTATGTGTCAAAATGGTATTGTTATTATTCTACATGAGTAAGAGATCACAAAAAATAAAACTATTGTAGAAGTGAATGTGGAGGATGGATTGTGCCATGAACCTAAGGTTGTTGTAGCTAGTCACTAAGAAGAAACTAAAATAATGATACAACCAAAATATTTTATATCTTCATATGAAGTGGCTCATAAATTTGAGTTTTGTGATGATAAGATGAGTTTTCACACATGTAACTATGATATATGTTTGTTTTTATTATCCCTAATTATTATGATTTTGAATGTGATTTTTTCATTCAAGAAGAACATATGACCTTTGGCATTATGGATAATATCCCTAAGAGTGAATGTTTCACTTGGGACCAATATACTAGTTTCAATATTGTTGAGAAGTAGCATATATGTCAAGAAAGTGTATCTTTTATTGATCAAATTAATAGTATGTTTGAGCTTCAAAAAAATTGTTTAATGTTCATGAGGGATAATTTTCTTATTGAGATCAATAGATATGTTGTTAGGACCTAGAGGCAACTGAGAGGGGGGGTGAATCATTTGTCAATTAATTTCAACCCAAATATAACTTAATCAAACTTGATGCATAATATCGATAAACTAAACTTAATGTCGGTTGATAGATTAGCAGTTAATATTAATACCGGTGAAACTCAATGCATAGAACAGGAAGAGAAACAACATCCACAACACATAACACAGAGATTTGTACATGGAAACCCTATAAGGGGAAAAATCACAATGGGAAACCTTACCCACAATCAGATGATACTACTACAAATAGTATGTGTATACAAATGGGGTCTGCACATGCAGAAAGGCCAACCGCCTAGAGCTCACTGCTCAATCACAAAATAGGATTCACACTGACTACAATTGGATGGTTAAATACAATGATAATGTACTGCTCAAAGTAGCATCTCCAATGTTGGATTCAGTATTGGTTAAGCTCTGATAATCACCTTCAAACCTTCCTTAAAACTTCTCTATGGTCTGCTCATATGATCTTCAATATTTGCACATACCATGTTACAAAACCATATACCATATACCGTTATCTTCCTTCTACCTATTACATCACCTCACAAATGAGATCTTACATATACACCAAAACCTAGGACCAAATGTGTAGGTTGGCTTACTAAGAATATTACAATTAAACCAATTACAAATAATTCAAGATGTGATGCATCATGTCAGCTCAATAAATTTACAACAATATCCAACTAATTAAATCATCTCCATAATGTGTCGTGCTGATCTAGAATAGATAATGCATGTCGGTCCATAACCTAGATGAATTTGTCGGTAATAGCAAATATGTCAACCCGATTAGACCAATAACCAAAATACCAAAACCATGTGTCCAAACCATGTCTTTGACATAACCAAGTGATCTCCAGATGATAACAAGTCATCCTCAGTGTCGATGAACAATATAACTTGTCGGTGAACGATATACCGATGACTGTGCATAAGTCACTGAACTTGTTGATGAACATAATGTGTTGGTTCAACATAACCAAAGATCTCCAGAAGGATAAGTGTTGACATAAATGACAAAACCGATGCAACACATCCATAAAAACAACATATGTATGGTATATATCACATCACCTTGTGAGCTAGACACATTCTCTTTTCTTTCATCGCATTTCATGAATAACTTAGTTATTGTAATAGCAGTGTGCCCTTGTATGGAAAAAGTCTTCTTTTCTCCATAAGTTGTGTCTCTTATGTCATTAACCTACATCTCAAAAAGTTCTCCCTTGCTAATATGAAAATTTTGAATACATCATTGGATGGATCAAACATTTTTGTTTTGGGTTGTCTTGCAATCATGTGGTTTAGGTAATTCTTGACTACATGGGCAACATGTGTGACCTAATGCATACAGGAAGAAAGACTCAATGGTTACAATAGAGTAATAGATGTAGCCATATTTGAGGAAGTTTATCTCCTTCAAAAAGTTTGTCTTTGGCAAAGACAAATATGGCAGCTGACTCTCATGTCTATAAATTCTTGTACATATTATCCTAGTTGGTGTTTCTTTCCAAGAATTGTTCTTCCACACTTCGCATTATCCTTAGAGGAATGCATGATATAGTTTTTTTGTTTTCTCCAAGTGTAATTACACATTGGTTGTCCTATTTTGTGTTTTAAGGAAATCCTTGTTCAATTATTAGTCTTGTGATTCCTATGCCCAACTTAAGGCTTTTAGATTCTTCCATGATTAGTAGGAAATCATGCTACAAATGATAAAAAAAATTGGCATTTTTACTCCCCCTTGTGATCCATCAGCTATAACTAATCTTAGAGATCTTTAAAGGATCACCTTGCATAATGTATGCCTCATTCCTTTAATTTTTCCATTTTTTTACTCAACCAATTACCTCAATTCAAAAATCTAAAATTGGCTAATTTTTTAACATATTAGAGTTTTGAGATTTTTAATACCTTTTTATTGTTAGATTTTGTGAGAATTTGAGCCAGGATCTGATGACGGTCATAGATCACATGCAACTCCAAGAAACAAATGATCAAAGATCAAAATTGTTGAATGAAGATAAATCTTATATGAGAGAGAAAAATAGAGACAAAAGAGAATTCAGAGAAGACTCTCACCGGGCTATCACTTAACTTGTGAAGGTGAGAGTACAGTTCTTATTATATAGGAAAATAATAGCATATACATCCAAGAGGTGCATTAACTCCCACCTCCATAAAAGGTGGGAGGTTTTACCTACTACCCCATAAAAGGTGGGAGGTTTTTACCTACTTAGTAAATGCCAAAACATGTGGCATAACCTCCTTACATGAAAACAAAAAAGGAGTTATAAGAGGTGGCACATAAATCCGAAAGAGGGTGAGAAACCCAACTACCCCATAACCCACTTAGGAAATGAGAAAATAGTGGTTATGAGAGGTGGCACAACAAGCCAAAAGAGGGTGTGTAACTCAACTACCCATGTGAAGTGGAGAGTTACACATGTAGCTGAAGTATTTTTCCCACTTGTCCTCATATAAACCACTCCTAATAACCTAAGAAAGCTTAATAATATATGTGTAGGAAAAATAAATACTCCCTAACATAAGGAAAATAAAAAACCTACACTAACATTTGCTTACATGTCATCATTGTTGGCCTCGTATCCTACCATGTTCTCTTTGAAAAAATAAGCTAAGTTCCCCTATCAAGCTTCAAGATATCGATATTTGTCTTTCATCCTTATCACTTTTAGTATCTTTCACTAAATCATCTCTCTATTTGATTTTTGTTCTCTAAAGCTTCCTAACGGTTGAAATAATCAAGCTTCAGGCCATCAATATTTTCCTTATATCTTTCAACCTATCTTTATCCATACATTTGATGTCAATCCTAAGTGTTGACCCTTTTGGGCCTTCGACCATCAAAATTTCTATCATCCCTTCATTCCTTTTTAGAACACTCTCATTTTCCTTCTTGCTTCCCATCCCCCAAATTTTATTTTCTAGAATTTCTAAGTATAAAATTTGTCAAACCTTGACCTTGAAAGTTTCCCTTTATCTTTTCTTCATTTTGGGATTGTGGTAAGTGTCATCATCGATGCCTGAAAGTTTCTTCTCAATAAATTATTCTTTTTCTTTCCCATCGACCTTTAGTCCATCAATCTTCTCCTTATTCCTTTATCCCTCTTTGCCATGCCTCCTTTCCCATTTCTCTAATCCTCAAAATATGTAACTTTGTAGCTTGGTTAAGAAAGGTCACCTTTGACACTTTTGAGAGTTCACTAACCTCAAAGTTCACTGGATCATCAATTTGCAAAAGCAACAACAAAATTTGTCATTTTGTTGTAAGAGAAAAATGTTGATGCATTTTCAAGGTTACAAAGTTCACTAGTTTTTTTTTAAGTTTTGAAATATTGCAGAAGTTGTGAGTTCTCAAGTTTGTCAATTTTCCCAAGGGAAGGTTCACCACAAATAATTTTAGTTGAAAGGAAGGTTCATTGAAAGAAAGGTCAACAAAAGAAGTCTTTTTGAGTTTGCAAACAATTTAATGTTTCTCATTGGCACAATGATAGGCTTGAGTTCAAAACTTTGATGATGGCTTCAGAAGTATTTTTTTACCCAAATAAATTTTAATAATGTTCAACGACTCATCCAATCACCAAATCTCAGTCCCAAGATAAGGTTAACCAGAAAGAATATTTATTCAAATTAAGGTTCGCCAAAAAGAAGGTTCATTGAAAGGAAGGTTCACCCAATAAAAGCAGTTTTTTTAGGTTGAAAATAATTTAAAGGTTCTCATTGGCAAGATGGTAGGCCTAAGCTAAAACTTGATGGCTTCAAAAGCATATTTTTTATTCAAATAAATGCTATTAATGTTCAACAACTCCTCCAAACATTGAATCTCGATCCTTGGAAGTTACAAAAAGGGTATTAAATGCTTTTGAAATAAATTTTAGGAGTGAAAATAATGCACACGTCCTTTTTCTCTTATACAGTCCTATCAGGCAGTCATGCCTAACCACATTTTTTTTATATCTTTTTGGGTAAATTTCCTACAAATCATCCTCTTTTTTTAAATGTAGGCATGGTGATGGTTTTGGATGGTTTTCCACACCAACAGATCTAAGATTAATTTTTTCATATCTTACCAATGGGTCACGGCTAGGATTTCTTCTCCCTACCACATGCCCTATATTTTTACACACTTGAAAAAATGGTTTAAAGTTTGTTAAGCCTCATTTTAAAGGGTTCTTTTTATTTATAAAGAAATGCATTTTCATAGCCCTACTATTGTAACAGGATTCATGCCTCTTAATCAATAAATTGTTATTATATAACCTCTTCTCAAACTGCATACTATGCAAATCTTATTATCTTTATGAGTGAAGTAATGAAACAAATAACTGTGTGTTACATTCAGCAATTTAACTGATTACATGTGTTGTAGCGAGTAAGAAGAATCATTTTAATCTAGGAGCATCATCAATCTTTTAATTTTTGCATTCTCTCTTCCTTTTTCCCTCTCAGAATTGTGTTATCTAGATTAGAAAAAAAAAATTGGCCTTCTCCAAAGGTCTGATCTCATCTACAAGGTCCCACACCTTGATATCAATCCCATTATGTTGAACTAGTTTCAAAAAGGTAAATTTTTTGTGAGAATAGCTACTCTCTGTGGAAAATACTTATTTTTTGTAATAATTATTTTAAATATTTATTTTTTTACTACTTGAATTAAAGAATCTAATTAACTTTATCAATTTGATATATTGGCATACAAATGGGTTACTCTATACTCACCTTTTTGAGGACTTGCAAGAGAAATTATAATATTAGGGGGAATGATGTGAGGTCCGCATTTTCCTAGAAAGTTTCTTTTTGCACCTAATAGACTTGCTTTTATTACAAGTGTGGTTGTCGTTGCACCAAAATACCGACATGTTAATGCCTGATAAAACCACTAGACTTATAGAATCCACGAGAGGCGGTTAATCTTGTTGGTATTATGGATGTGTTGCATTAGTTTTTTCATTAATGTCAACACTTATCCTTCTAGAGATCTTTGGTTATGTTGAACCGGCACATTATGTTCACCAACGAGTTCAGTGACTTATGCACAGTCACCAGTATATTGTTCACCGATAGGTTATATTGTTTATCGGCACTAAGGATGACTTGTTATCATCTGGAGATCACTTGGTTATGTCAAAGACATGGTTTGGACACTTGGTTTTGGTATTTTGGTTATTGTTCTAATCGGATTGGCATATTTGTTGTTACCGAAAAATTGGTCTAGGTTATGGACCGGCATGCATTATCTATTCCAGATCAGCATGGCATGTTATGTAGATGATTTATTAATTGGATATTGTTGTAAATGTATTGAGCCGACATGATGCATTGCATCTTGACTTGTTTGTAATTGATTTTATTTTAATATTCTTAGTAAGACAACCTACACATTTGGTCCTAGGTTTTGGTATATATGTAAGATCTCATTTGTGAGTTGGAGATATAGCAGAATATTGTAAGTAAGGTTATGGTATTGTAACATGGTATCTACGAATATTGAAGATCATATGAGAAAACCATAGAGAAGGTTAAAGGAAGGTTTGAAGGTGATTATTAGAGCTTAACTGGTACTAAATCCAGCATTGGAGATGCTACTTTGAGCAGTACATTATCATTGGATTTAACCATCCAATTATAGTCAGTGTGACTCCTATTTTGTGATTGAGCAATGAGCTCTAGGCAGTTGGCCTTTCTACATGTGCAGACCCCATTTGTATATACATATTATTTGCAGTAGTATCATCTAATTGTGGGTAATGTTTCCCACTGTGTTTTTTCCCCTTACAGGGTTTCCATGTACAAATCTATGGGTTATGTATTATGGATGTTGTTTCTCTTTATGTTTTATGCATTAAGCTTCACCGGTATTAATACTAACTGTTAATCTGTCAACTGGCATTAAGTTTGGTTTACCGGTATTATGCATAAAGTTTGATTAAGCTATATTTGGGTTGAAGTTAATTTACAACTGATTCACCCCCCCCCCCCTCTTAGTTGCCTCTGGGTCCTAACAATTGGTATCAGAGCTAAGTTCTCTTTTTGCAGAAGTTTAACAGCTTGAGGAGATTCTATGGAAACAAACTTTTTCAGGAAGGACAGTCCAAAACTTGATGGAACTAACTATGGTATATGGAAGATCAGAATGGAGACACGTCTAAATTTCATTGGAAGAGACATATGGGATATTACAAAGAATGGCTATGTTGGTCCTACACCGAATCAAACTAATCCACCAACATTGGGTAAGGATCAAGAGAATGATTGCAAAGCAAGAGAAGCACTTTTGAGCATATTGTCATATCAACAAATCATGGGATTATCAAACCGATCTACTGCTAAATCTATTTGGGATAAATTGGAGACACTAAATGAAGGTGATACCACTGTCAAAATTGCTAAACTAGAATGTTTCCAGGTAAGGTATGAAAATCTGAAAATGGAAGAAGATGAAAGAATTTTTTCTTTTATGGAAAGGGTTAATGAAATTGTTTTGGGAATACAATGTTGTGGAGGATCCTTAAGTGAAGATGAAATTGTTTCTAAAGTCTTAAGAGCATTGCCACTAGCATACAAAATGAAAGTAACTACTATTAATGAGTTGAGAACAATGCCTAATACATCAGTATCTAGAGATACCTTGGTTGGAAAACTTTCAGCATTTGAGCTTGAGGAATTTGGTCATGTCACTACAATTAAAATAGATTTGACCTTCAAACAATCATCATTTGCAGCATCATCATCATCATCTGAGAAGTTTGATTGGAAAGCACTTTATGCAAGAGAACTTGAAGATATCAGAAAGGAAAATAAAGAATTGGAAGAACTTGAAGCACTATTTGCAAGGAAAATGCCTAAAGGTCCTATTGGAAGTAAGTATGAAGGTAAAGCACCAATTAAATGTTTTAATTGCAATAAAGTTGGTCATATGGCATCTAGATATCTTGATAGACATGCAAGATTGAGAGAAGAATCTAAAAGAACATATAAACCTAACCCTGAATATCAGAGATACAAATTCAAGAAGAATAGAGACAAATCATGTTACTATGTTGATGAAGGAGTTATTGATGATTCTGATGAAGAACCGGCAAACAATGGATGGGCCTTTGTTGCAATAAAAGAAGATCAACTAGCACCTATTGTTCCACCGATAGAGCAGGCCCTAGTAGCTAAAATTGAAGAAAATGATGAATGGATTATAGATTCTAGATGTTCACATCATATGACTGGTGATAAAAGTAAATTCTTATCTTTTCAGGAATATGGTGGAGGTCTAGTAAGATTTGGGGATGATAGTTTGTTTTATCAAAGGAAAAGGCACTATATCTTTTGATGGTAAGCACAATACTGAAAATTTTTATTATGTTGAAGGTTTGAAGCATAATCTCTTAAGTGTTGGTCAATTAGTTGAAAAGGGATTTCAATTACAATTCAAGAATGGTAAATGCAAAATCATGAATAGAACTGGATTGGAGATTGCAACCGGTAATCAGACTAGAGGTAATATCTTTCATTTGAATAATAATGAAAAGAAATGCTTGATTGCACATAATGATGAAAGTTGGTTATGGCATAAAAGAATTTGTCATGTGAATTTTGATTGCATTGTAAAGATTAGTTCAACTAAGGTAGTAAGGGATTTACCTAAGATTTTAAAACCTCATAATCTGGTATGTAAGGAATATCAAATGGGAAAGCAAGTTAGAACAACTTTTAAGAGTATTTCTAAGAAATCCAATAATGTTCTTGATTTAATTCATACTGACTTGTATGGTCCAGCAAGATCAAGAAGTCTACAGGGAGATAGATACTTTATGCTAATCCTTGATGATTATTCTAGAATGTGTTGGGTTACCTTTCTCGGGGAGAAATCAGAAGCTTTTGGGATATTCAAACTATTCAAGGAAATGGTAGAGAATAAAACCGGTAAGAAAATCAAATGTTTAAGATCAGATCAAGGAGGAGAATTTACATCTAAGGAGTTTAATACATTTTGTAAAGTGAATGGAATCAGAAGACAACTATCAGCACCCCAGACACCCCAGCAAAATGGAGTTATGGAAAGGAAGAATAGAACTATTCTGGATGTAGCTAGAAGCATGATATTAGAAGAAAATCTACCTCATGTGTACTGGAGAGAAGTAGTGAATATAGTGGTTTATACTTTTAACAAAGTTCACATCAAAGGTGAAACCGGTAAGACCCCTTATGAACTATGGTTTGGCAATACTCCTACTCTTAAATACTTCAGAATATTTGGAAGCAAATGTTATATTAGGAGAGATGAGTATGTTGGTAAATTTGATCCTAGAAGTGATGAAGAAACATTTCTTGGTTATTCATCTAAGAGCAAGGTATATAGATATTTTAATAAAATATTGTAGAAAATCATTGAGAGTGCTAATGTGAAGATAGATGAACAATTTAGAGGAAATTGAACATCTATGGATTTTGAACCGATAGTTAAGATGATCATAAATGAACCTATACAAAGTGTACCAGTATAGAATGTGGATCCAGTCACACCAGCATCATCAAACAAATCCATAGTGACTAAAGAACAACAGCAAGAGAACACACCCAGGTATGTAAGACTGAATCACTCTGAAAGTCAAATAATTGGGAATAAGTATCAAGGTGTTATGACAAGAGGAAGACTAGCAAATGAAGAGGTGTGTTTAATTTCTCAAATTGAACCAGCATCTATCATTAAGGCATGTGAAGATAAACATTGGATTAAAGCTATGGAAGATGAATTAGAACAAATTGAAAAGAACAATACATGGGCATTGGTTTCCCAGCCTAAAGACAAAAATGTAACTGGAACTAAATGGGTATTCAGAAATAAACTTAATGAAGATGGTAAGGTAATCAGAAACAAAGCAAGATTAGTGTGTAAAGGATATTCAGAGAAAGAGGGAACTGATTATAATGAAACCTTTGCACCGGTAGCTAGAATTGAGGCAGTCAGATTATTTATTGCATTTGCAGCTCACAAGAACTATAAAGTATATCAGATGGATGTAAAATGTGCATTTTTGAATGGTGATCTTGAAGAGGAAGTTTACATTGAACAATTTAATGGATTCTCATTAACAAATGATAAAGATATGGTTTGCAGATTAAGGAAAGCTTTGTATGGATTGAAGCAAGCTCCTAGAGCTTGGTATGCTAGATTAGACAAATATCTCTTGAAGCTTGGTTACACTAAAGGTAATGTTGATAGCAACTTATATTTCAAAGTGACTAATGATGACATCTTGGTTATTGAATTTTTTGTTGATGATATCATTTTTGGAGGAGAAGATGGATTATGTAAACACTTTGCTAATAAGATGCAGGAAGAATTTGAAATGTCTATGATTGGGGAGATAAAATTCTTTTTAGGATTGCAGATTTCATAGACTGATAAAGGTATATTCATATGTCAAACAAACTACTTGAAGGAACTATTGAAGAAATTTGGTATGGAAAATTCCAAACCAGTAAGTACTCTTATGACTACAATTAATAAATTGAAATTGAAGGATAATTCAACTCCTGTTAATCTGACAAGATATAAATCTATGATTTGAGGTTTGCTATATTTGACACAAACAAGACCTGATATAATGAATGCAGTATGTATTGTTTCAAGATTTCAAAGTAATCCTAGAGAAAATCATGAATCAGCAGTGAAAAGGATTTTACGGTATCTACAAGGCACAACAAATCTTGGTTTATGGTATCCTAAAGATGAAAATTTTGATTTATGTGCATACACCGATGCAAATTGGGTAGGAGATGTAGATGACAAAAAGAGCACCATCGGCGGGGCATTCTTTCTTGGTAGCAGATTGATTTCATGGTTGAGCAAGAAACAGAGTTGTACGTCATTATCAATAGTAGAATCAGAATATGTTGCAGCAGCAACTAATTGTACTCAGGTGTTATGGATTAAGCAAATGTTGAAGGACATAAAGGTAAAATGCAAAGAACCTATAATCATTTATTCTGATATTTCAGCAGCAATTGATATAGCAAAGAATCTAGTATTTCACTCTAAGACTAAACATGTTTCTATCAAATATAATTTTTTGAAAGAGAATGTTGAAGCAAAAGAAGTGAGATTGGTTTATGTGAATACTAAAGAGCGGATTGCGGATATCTTTACTAAGTCTTTGCCTAAGGAAACTTTTGAATATCTCAGAGAGAAACTTGGGGTAACACCCTCACGGGTAGAGACTTAGACAGTTGATGATTGGCATCAAATTGGCAGAATTAACAGAGAAACCTTTTTTCGGCTTTGATGGAGAAGAGCTAGTTCTCAGGAGGAGTAGTTGGTTATAACAATTGGTTATTGTAATTGGTTCTATGAGTTGGTTGTATGTTCTTGTATTTGTATTGCTTTGGCATTTGATGTCAAAGGGGGAGAGATATCTATGGAAAAACCTTGTATTTAGGAAACATTATCCTTGGGGGAGAGATTATTCATTGGGGGAGAGATACATACTCTCTGCATTTGTATTTTGATTTATGGAGATTGTTGGTTTTTGGTTTTTGGCATTTTGTTTTGGCACTTAGATGTTTATCCATCTTGTGTTGCCATCAATGCCAAAGGGGGAGATTGTTGGTATTATGGATGTGTTGCATTAGTTTTATCATTGATGTCAACACTTATCCTTCTAGAGATCTTTGGTTATGTTGAACGGGCACATTATGTTCACCGGCAAGTTTAGTGACTTATGCACAGTCACCGATATATTGTTCACTGGCACTAAGGATGACTTGTTATCATCTAGAGATCACTTGGTTATGTCAAAGACATGGTTTGGACACTTGGTTTTGGTATTTTGGTTATTGGTCTAATCGGGTTGACATATTTATTGTTACCGGCAAATTGGTCTAGGTTATGGACTGGCATGCATTATCTATTCCAGATTAGCACTGCATGTTATGAAGATGATTTATTAATTGGATATTATTGTAAATGTATTGAGCTGACATGATGCATCTCATCTTGACTTGTTTGTAATTGATTTTATTGTAATATTCTTAGTAAGCCGACCTACACATTTGGTCCTAGGTTTTGGTATATATGTAAGATCTCATTTTTGAGTTGGAGATATAGCAGAATATTGTAAGTAAGGTTATGGTATTGTAACATGGTATGTGTAAATATTGAAGATCATAGAGAAGGTTCAAGGAAGGTTTGAAGGTGATTATCATAGCTTAACTAGTATTGAATCTGGCATTGGAGATGCTACTTTGAGCAGTACATTATCATTGGATTTAACCATCCAATTGTAGTCAATGTGACTCCTATTTTATGATTGAGCAGTGAGCTCTAGGCGGTTGGCCTTTCTGCATGTGTAGACCCCATTTGTATACACATACTATCTGCAGTATTATCATCTAATTGTGGGTAAGGTTTCCCACCGTGGTTTTTCCCCTTGCAGGGTTTCCACGTACAAATATATGTGTTATGTGTTGTGGATGGTGTTTCCCTTTTTGTTTTATGCATTAAACTTCACCGGTATTAATACTAAGTGTTAATCTGTCAACCAGCATTAAGTTTGGTTTACCGGTATTATGCATCAAGTTTGATTAAGTTATATTTGGGTTGAAATTAATTGACAATTGATTCACCACCCCCCCCCCCCGCTCTCAATTACCTCCAGGTCCTAACAAATCCATGTCATAAACCCGAGCACTACATTGCACAACACAAAGATACCAAGGGTGCACGCCTTGCAACAATTCCCCCAGCGCAAGTGAGGGGTTTGAACCTGTTACCAAGCTATGATACCACTTGTTACAAGTGTGGTTGTCGTTGCACCAAAAGATCGACCTGTTAATGCCCGATACAACCACTAGACTTATAGAATCCATAGGAGGTGGTTAATCCATGTCATAAACCCGAGCACTATGTTGCATAACACAAGCAGACCAAGGGCGCACACCTTGCAATAGCTTTGTATATTGCCACTTATTATTCAGCATATTATGTTCATTGATATTCATGGATTTTACTAATATTACTACATTCTATTATGTTCTTGGTAAGTGTATTATAATTCAATTAACTAATTTTCATAATATTATTATGATGTTCTGGCAACTAATAATTTTGATTTACTCGCATTATTTGATTGTATGTTAGATATAGAGTTGTGTATTTTTCACTTTATCAATATGAATGGACTTCATTTATATTATGATAGAAATTGGAAATAACTTGCATAAAATTTCAATTTTATAAGAGTTGTATATACAAGTGACTATGATAGTTAGATTTAAAGTATCATAACATTTTTTGTTAAATTGAGATAATTATGTTGAATATTTCTACAACTATTTTATGGGTCATATTGATGCTTAGTGCAAGTGTGCAAGTGACTTTTAAGACCAATAGAAAAATGTGGAGATCCTGTAGAAATCCTTGTGATAGTGACACCTTGACCTAGTCCCTTAAGGGTACTAAGGTCTTCATTTGTGGAAAATATGTTTTAATGTCAAAAAAATTTATTGATTTTTTAAATTAATAAATGTGCAAGGTTGTTATGTTGAGATCTTGGGATTTGAACCTTATTTGGTGTCAATCTCAAACTTGAACTTGGAAGATTTTTCAGAAGGGCCATTTATTGTATTTTATTTATTTATTAAGTGAAAAAAAGTACCTTAGGAGAATATTTATTGGATGGGTTCATGTTAGACATATTTTTAAAAATCTAGATAAGATTTGACCCACCCAAACTCCTTGTCAAGAAAGGTAATAAGATTTTAATTTTGATATAAAGCAAGATTGACTTTATGCTATCTAATTTATTTTATCTAAGCTCATGCATCTATCTTGGCAACTTATATTTATACCCCTTTTGAACTCTTTTTCATTTTAGTTTGTTGTTTCAATTTTTTTCTACTTGCACTAAAGAGAATAGAATTATTTTGAGAGATTTTTGGAGCTTGGGAGAGAGAAACCTAAAGAGGAGATCTTCAAGGAGTTCTCAGCATCCATTTTAAAGTTATTATAGGTGTAGACTATGTAGACACTTAAATTAATTATTCTAATTAATTTAACTCTCACATGTGACTAATTTATTTAATTATGTAAATCCTTATTCTTCTCAATATTAATTAAATTTAATTTAAATAATATTGTCACTATAGTCTAAAAATTGATTTATTTAAAAAGTCAATTTTCCTTTCCTCTCCTAAGTTAATTTAAATTAATTCTTCCTAAATATCGACTTTACTTAATTAATCTCAATTAATTAATTAACCCTTGTGATTCCTACAAATCACCTTTTTAACCCATCATTAGCCTAATCATTTCTTCTAGAAGTCCTCTTAATCCCACTTACCATTATTCCTCTAATTTTTAATTACCTCCACTCATTATCTCTCCTAGTCAAATCCTCCTACAAATCCCACTTTCTCTAATCCCACCTAATCCCTCTTTTAATGTCTCTTCTAATGGGTTTCTAGTGGCTAATCCCCATGATTAGCCACAAAGTCAACTCCTTGTCCATTCACTCAACCACTTTCCTTAAATGTTCTTTTCCTAGGTGAATGTGAGATTTTAAAAAATCTCAAATTCCTCTAGGTATCCCTTCATCCAAGGAATTTTTAATTCCTTTTTATTCCTCCAATTCCCATGCTTCATTTTTGGAAAAATTTTAATTCCTCCTTCTCATCATCCAAGGAATATTTTATTCCTTTTGTCTTCCCTAGGTGCATTGGGAAGCCTTCCCAATGAATCTTGAGGAGTGTAGAGACAAGAAATTCATTTATGGCATATCTCTTGGACTCCACACTTGTCTTCTCAACTTCTCTTGATCCATGTGTGGGCTCACATGCAATCATGACCCTCCATCTTGAATCAATCCTATCCCTCCATTTCCTCTCTCCTTCTATAAATTGGAGACTCCACTCCTTCATTTTCCTTATCCAAATTAAGTAAGTTCATGTTGCCCATTTGAGCCCAAGCAATCATCCAACCACCAAAACTATAGTCAAATTTTCCCACATCCATCACTTAGCCATTTATCTTGCATACACATCCAATCATCAATCCATCCATTTCATCATCCACTCAACCATTTTATGCACATTTGGAGAGCCAATCACATCTAATCAATTAGCAAATCCAATCACATTGGAGAAGGGCGCTATTCCAACCTCATCAAACTCAATCCGAGGAACAAGTGAGGACTATGAAGGTATAATGGAATTTCTTGGGTTTATTTGAATGTTTAATATTTATTTCCATTCAAACTAACCATTTATCTTCATCCTAGTTTTCCCTTGGTTCATTTTGGCATGCCCGGTGGGACCCATGTCCCTAGTTTAACGATTTTCTTCAAGTTTTTATGATTTTTTAGTCGTAGGTGTCGGAATAACACAAGTGACTGCAATTTGGCACGAGCGATACAGGTTTGGTGCAGAAGAAAGTGAAGCAGTCACCGGTGAGGAGGGACCTCAAAGAGATCTATGTGGACTGGTCAGCAAGAATAAACACAACAGAAAGCTAAAGATATGATAGAGGCAATGCAAAATAGATTGTTTTATTGCATGAAATTTAATTACATCAAACCGGTAACAATCGGGTTACAACATACCAGCTCACAGGCCTGATAGAATAGGTCACAATCGGGACCTTGAATCTTGTGATCTATCTTCTATGCATAGTCTAGCTACTTGATTCTCTTATTCATTACATTCTAATGCATAATTATATATATATATATATCGATCCAAAGGATCAAGTCAGCCCAAAAGGGATCAAAACCTGAAGAGCAAGACCTAATATGTAAAATAACAAGGTCGGCATCTGCCAAGAGATTCCTCCAAAAAAACAAAAGGATGAAACGTAGATCACAGGAAAAGGTCGGCCACACACCAAGGAACATCAGAATCAACACCCAAGGCTCTACAAGCTTTGGAATGGGTTCTAGGAGATCACTAGAATAGGTCTTAGGCAACCGGTAACAAAGGAACAACCGATAATAGAAAACTATCATGGAAAACAGTAGTGATATCTTGTTGGAAACTAATCCAAATGCGATGCAGTTTGGTATAAAAAAAGATGATCAAGTCTTCAAGTAGAATCCAACTCCATGGGATCTGGTGAGCCAAAACTGGGACACATAGAAAGGAAACTAAAACTGCAAACAGAAAACAAACAGAAAGGAAAATATTTTTGGTTGATGCAAGATTGCTATGAACCAAGGATGCTCTTGCATCAAACATCTAAGGTTATTAAAAAACTAAGCCTCTCACTTTGTCGGGGTTAGAGGGAAACCAAGGTGTTCTACCTCTACCTGAGAAATCTAAGATGAATCTTCAACTGGTTTGTCCTTCCAGTTCACAAGATATTCCTTATACTGACTGCTCTGGGTACTACGCCCAATCCTACTGTCCAAAATCTCTTCAATCTGATCCGGTTCCTTCTGGGGCAACTATTTCTCCAAGTCTAAAAGATTGTCCTCACTGAATTCTAATTCTTGGTAGTCATGAAGGTCTGCAATGTTGAATATAGGTAAAATAATTAGACTATCCAGTAACTCCACTTCATATGCATTTCCAGAACTGACCTTCCTCAAAATCCTACAAGGTCCAAACTTCTTCATCTGCAACTTATTATAAGTTCCAACCAGGAATCTCTCTTTTCTTAGATATACCATCACTTCATGGCCAACTTCAAATTCCTTATGTCTCCTCTTCTCATTTGTCTTTCCCTTATACTTGTTGTTCATGTCTTCCAAATGTTGCTTAACATAAATATGCAATGCTGCCATGTGATCTGCAAAGTTTTATGATTCTTAACTTCTCTGGTCTTCATTGCTAATGTCTCTCAATTTTGATATACATCTAGGATGCACTTCAGTAACATTCCCAAAAGGTGTTTTTTTCTAGTACTTCTATCCAATGAGTTGTTGTAGGCAAACTTTATTTGTGCAAGGATCAAATCCCAACTTCCAGTTTATCTCCAACTAGACATCTCAATAAAATTTCCCAAACTCCGGTTAACAACTTATGTTTGTCCATCAGTCTATGGATGAAAAGTAGAAGTGAACTTCAAATCCATCTTCATCTTCTTCCAAAGTGTTCTCCAAAAATATCCAACAAACTTAGTGTCTCTGTCTAAAACTATGCTCTTAGGTAATCCATGCAATCTCACCACTTCCTTGAAAAATAGGTCCTCTACATGTAATGCATCTAATGTCTTATTACAAGGTATGAAATGAGCCAACTTTGAGAATATATCCACTATCACAAATATAGAATCATTCCCTCTTAGAGTCTTAGGCAATCCAAGTACAAAATCCATGCTTATATCCTCCCAAGGTCTTACCGGTACTGTCAAAGGTTTATACAATCCGATATTCTAACTACTACCTTTTGCAACTTGACAAAATCTACAACTTTGCACATATCTCTTAACATCCTTATGAATCTGGGGCCAAAAGTATTGCTCACTCACCAATGCTATTGCTTTGTCAATGCCAAAATGTCTAGCTAAACCTCCATTGTGTTTCTCCTTTATTAGATTCTCCCTCATAGAACTCTTAGGTATGAACAACTCAACTCCTCTAAATAATATCCTATCATGAATGAAATAATCCAACCACTTTCTTTTGTCTACCATAACCGATTCTCTTCATGCTTTCCAAGGTTCTACAAAATCTGGGTCATCATCATACAAGGTCTTCAAATCTTCAAATCCTAATACTATCACTCTCATCTATGTTAGCAAATTCCTTCTCCTACTCAATGCATCAACAAATTTGTTATATTTCCCAGTTCTATGCTTCAACACAAAGGTGTAGCTTTGCAAGAATTCTACCCATCTCGTATGTCTCTGATTCAACTTACTCTAATTGTTCAAATACTACAAAGCTTGATGATCTATATACAACACAAACTCCTTAGGCAACAAGTAATGTCTCCACTTCTTCAAGGCTTGAATTATGGCATAAAATTCCTGATCATACATTGAATATCTCCTTCGGGCATCATTTAATTTCTCACTGAAATAGGCTATTTCTCTTCCTTCTTGATTCAAGATTGCTCCTATTGCTATTCCACTTGCATCATAATCCACTTGAAATACTTTATTAAAATCCATTAAAGCTAACACAGGTTGTTCAGTCACTTTCTGCTTTAACAGTTCAAAACTTTTATTTGCTCTGGTGGTCCACTTCAATTCCTTATGATCTCCTCTCATGGTATCAGTCATAGGGTTACAAGTTGAACGAAAATTTTTGATAAACTTACGGTAAAAACTATCCAATCCATGAAATTATCTTACCTTTCCAATTCTTTCCCATGTAGGCCATTCAACTATTGATGTCACTTTCTCAGGGTCCATCTTCAAACCATCCTCATATATCACAAATCCCAAATAGACTAACTCATCCTTCATGAAATTACACTTCTTGATATTGATCGGCAACTTTTCTTCCCTCAACCTCTCATTCATCAGCCTCATGAAAGTACTTGGTGCATTAGACAATCAAAAAGGCATCACCAACCATTCATACAGTCCTTCATTTGTCTTAAATGGTGTCTTCCACTCATCACCTTCTCTGATCTTAATCTGATGATATCAACTCTTCAAATCTATCTTCATAAAGTATTTGGCTCCACTCAAATAGTCCATTATGTCATCGATCCTAGGCAAAGCAAAACAGTATTTCACTATGATCTTGTTTATTGATCTAGAATCGATACACTTTATCCATTCTTCTTAGGTGCTAATACTATTGTAACTGCACAAGGGCTTGGACTCTCCCTGATCAAACCTTTCTTCAACATCTCCTGCACTTGTCTATTCAGTTATTCATTCTCCATTGGTGTCAATTGATGTGCAGCTTTGTTAGGCAAACTAACTTTGGGAACCAGGTCCATGCAATGACTAATAATTCTCACAGGTGGCAATCCATCAGGTATATTATTTGAAATGATGTCCTCATATTCTATCAACAAATCTCTTATCTCTTCTGAGTGTTCTCCTTCCAGTTCCAGACTCTCGGTCTTCTTTAGAATTAAGGATAAGCACACATTCTTATGTCTCAGTCCATCCATGAATTTCCTTCCATCTACCAAATAGATTCTAGCATTCGTACAGACTTCATTCTTCAAAGGTTCCTCCAAAGGTAACAAGGTTTGCTTCATCCCATTGGCCACAATGGTGTATTTATTCTTCCTCCCATCATGTACTGCATGTCTATCAAACTGCCAAGGTCTACCCAACAAAATATGACAAATATCCATAGGCATAATATCACACAGGACTTCATCATGATAATTCCCAATTTTCAATTTCACCAAACATTGTTCACTTACTAACAACTTATGTTCATCCTAAATCCATGCTATCTGATAAGGCTTGGGGTGTTTCAATCTCTCCAATTTCAACTTATTCACCATCTCTTTTGAAACAAGATTATCTAAACTACCACTATCAATAACAACTTTACAACACTTATTAGATACCTTACATTTGGTCCTGAACAGATTCTTCCTCTGCAAGGGCTCTTCATCTTCTCTGGTATGACATAAAGCTCTCCTCATCAGCAACAGTTCTCCATCTTCCAGTTTATTGTCTAATCTGGTGGGTTTTTCTTCCACTACTACTTCTCTTCTGGTAGTTTATGTCTTCTTACACTTGAATGCACAATGTCCTTCTCCTCCATACTTAAAGAAGGTTCCTCTTGTCTTGTCTTCCAAAATTCTCATTCTGGTAATCATCTGGTTCTCTCCTCTGGTAGAAATTTCTATCATCCTTTCGGTATGAATTACCTTCTTTTCTCACTTTAGTCTCCTTGCTCTGATCTGTATTGGTTCCTCTTACTCCTTAAAATCTTCCTCTGGTAAACCTTCCACCTCTACCTCTCTACCTTTGTTCATGCCTTTTGTTCAACTTCTCTTCTACCTTTAGGGCATACTGGTAAGCCTCTTCAACACTCCCTAATTTGATCAAACTGAGTTCATCTTGTATAGACATCTGCAATACATTCAAATACCTTGCAACTTATTCAACTTCATCATCAACATGTCTGAATCTTATATTCAACTTGTAAAATGCTTCGGTGTACTCCTTCACACTAACTTCCTTCTGTCTTAAATTTTGCAACTTCCAAAACAGATCCACTTGATTATTCATCAGCACAAAACTTTGATTTTAACTTACCAATCATTCAATCCCACATCTTAATCTTCTCTTTACCTCTTCTCTATCTATCAACCTACAAATGCTCCCACAAAAGAGATGCATGACCTTTCAACCAAGTACAGGGATATTTCAAATTCCTCTCTTTTGCAGTGTTTCAAAATTGAAATAATTCTCCATCTCTGAGATCCAATCCATCAATTCATCTGAATCTAACTTCCCATCATTTTTTGGCGGGGTAAAATGAGGTTTAGTATTCTCCCTACTCAAAACCCTCAAAAACCTTTCCTCATTCAAATCAACCGCTGGTAGGTTTGCTTGTTCTGCTAGGGCTTCTTCTCCTTCATCTTCACTTATATCTTCAATATGTCAACCTCTTCTATGGGTTGTCTCCAGGGCTTCTAACCAAGTTGTTATTCCTCGCAACATCTCCATCATAGCAGGGTATGCATTCCCACATGCTCCACCATTCCTAGCTCCTCTTCGTGCCATCGTTCAAGATAGTCCTCTATAGCTGCAGGTCGGATCCGTAATCCACCACCCTACAACAAACTTTTAGGACACGCAACCTCTAGAACAAAACTTCACTCTAATACCACTTGAAGCTATCACATGTGAGGAGAGACCTCAAAGAGATCAATCCAGACCGGTAAGCAAGAGTAAACACAATAGAAACCCAAAGATATGATGGAGGAAATGCAAAACAAATTGTTTTATTGCACGAAATTTGATTACATCCAATTGGTAACAATCAGGTTACAACATACCGACTCACAGGCCTAGTAGAATAGGTCACAACTGAGACCTTGAATCTTATGATCTATCTTCTACGCACTGTCTAGCTACTTGTTTCTCTTATTCATTATATTCTAATGTGTAATTACAAATATATATTGATCCAAAGAATCAAGTCGGCACAAAAGGGATCAAAAACCCAAAAAAATAAGACCTAATATGTAAAATAACAAGGTCAGCCTCTACCAAGAGATTCCTCTGGAAAATTCAAAGGATGAAACTTAGATTGCAGGAAAAGGTCGGTCACATGCCAAGGAACATTGGAATCAATGCCCAAGGTTTTGTAAGCTTCAAAATGAGTTCTGGTAGATCACTAGAATAGGTCTCAAGAGACCAATAATAAAGGAACAACTGGTAATAGGAAACTGTCATGGAAACTGGTAGCGATATCTTGTCAGAAAATTATCCAAATGCAATGCGGTCTAGAAATAAGAAAGATGATCAAGTTTTCAAGTATAATCCAACTCCATAGGATCTGGTGAACCAAAATCAGGACATACAGAAAGGAAATTGAAACTGCAAACAGAAAGGAAAATGTTTTTGGTTGATTCAAAATTGCTATGAACCGGGATGCTCCTTCATCCAAAAGGGTCTTTGGTGCATGCACACGTGCTTTAGTGCACTCAATTTAAATTTCCCTAACCCATCTTTTTGCAGGTCTATCGATCAACGTGTGTGTTGCGAGAATAACGTGTCTGCCTATAGCATTATTTCATCCACTTTCATAATTTTGTTTTTGCACTCTTTGTTTTCTGTTCTATAATCAGTCACTAAAAACACACATAAAAAGGAAAAAGCTTAAAAATCAAAACAAAAAAAAATAATATTTTTAATCTAGTCTTTTTATTTCTAGAAACGTCGCTTCAGCGCGAGCGTTCTGTGGATAGCGCAGACTCTCGATCAACATCCCGCTTATTTTCAAAAATTTGAATTTTCAAATTCGCTGCTAACCGCTAACCCTTTTTTTTGTTTTTGGTGTGAGTGCACGCGCTTCAGCACGACCGGCAGTAGAGCAACGCGACTGCTCCAGGTATAATCCAAGTTTTCTGGTTTTTTTCTTATTTTTTGTATTTTACGTTTTCTATTTTTTGACCTCATTGCATCGTGTATGTAGGCATTTTAGCACTTACGTAGGCACTTCAGCATGGCTGTCTACAAAATAGCGTGAGCACTATTTTTGTAGAACTTTATGTATTGATCAGATTTTGTGAGTTTTGTAGGTTTTACTCGATATGTCAAAGACACAATTTTAGACTACTAACCTATGTTTTTTGTAGAACGTTAGTCCAAGATTTTGCTTGTCAAAGAATTTGTTACTCAAATCATAGGACTACTAATTCATTGTTTTTGTAGGTTGCCTAAGGAGATACAAGTAAAAATTGTGTCTTTTTAATTGTTTTCCTAGACACTTAAATATAGATGGTTAAAAGAACTATGTGTTTTATGTGTTTGAGGAAAACGTAAAGGTAGGAGAATATGCTCTTGTCTATATAGACAATCAGAAATCCAAACCCTTGAAACTTTTCTAGTTTTCTTGCATGCTCTTTACCCTTAGCGGGCATGCCCTCTCGATTTTCCTGGCACACTCGCACAAGAATTGGTGAGAAGGGAAAGACCCAAGTGAGAACAGCTAAAACCCAAGCATTTCAACTCACTTTATTAAATAGGCCTCTTGGGATGAAAATCTCAGAGGATAGAGCTATTTGAGAGTTTACTCTCATATCGGGCATTTTGTAGGGCATTTAGGTCTCAATCATGCTTGTGTGACTACAACTTGCTTGGTACTTTGTAGGGCTATAGGCCTCAATCGCGCTTGCATGACTAAAAAGGGTAGTCTTCAAATAGAAACCCTTACTAAGAACCCCAGGAATAGAAGCCACCCAATTCACCTCCGAAAGGTGGATAATCTTTGTGCAAGGGAGATAGTAACTCCCCCAAGAGACTTGTCATATCGTGCCCCCATTAGCGTTTGGATTCGGCTAATACAACATTGAGAATCCATTGCGTGAGACTCAGCAACTATATTCTGATTATCTATTGGGTGTGTACCTGATTCAGCAAGCAAAGGTTTTCCTTCTCAACCAACTTCCTAGGATAGCAAGTTGTTCTTGATGTCTCTATTTGAGTCAATGGCTAATGTGTTTTTTATGTCTTCTTGCCAAGAGTAGAGTTAGTTTATCCAAGTCAACATCTCAGTCATCATAGTCCAAGCCTAAGTGACCTTTTATCACATTATAATCCAAGTCAAGCATAATCCAAGTCATATTCCCTAGTCATCCTTACGTCATGTATGAATCATACCCGGCATATCCTAGTCCAAATTTTGAATCATTCTTAGTCAAGACCAAGTCACACTCAAGTCCAAATTTCCCAACAAGTCAAACTACGTTGGAACTCTGCCTACCTCATGTTTCATAAGCCTAAGTTATACAAGCATCCTAAGAAGTCAATTCATCATCTAATCAAGAAGAAGAAGCTCACAAAAGTGCAACTCATTAGATATCAAAAGTTTTGGTATACCAACCGCAAACTCTTTCTCAAACATAGGACCTTTTTGCACCAATATCATGATTACATTCATGGTCATAGCAATGAGTTTCATGCTAGTGATGAACTAAGAGTCTGAGCTTTACACCAAGGATCCATCTTGTCTTTCAATACAACCTATCATAAAAATTGGGGTGGTCGCATACCTACATACAATTTGCCATCTAAACCTATCACTTATTGAGTCTTTTCTATTCTAAGGATAATATAGTCATATAATTCTTCTAATCATCACTATCGCCCTTCTTTGATCTTTCATCATCAACCTTTCTAAGGACTTAGCACATCAATCAATCTTTAATCAACCATCTTTGATCAAATTGATCCTCAATCAATCATCCTTAATCAATCATCCTTCAATCAAATCAACCTCATGATAAGGTTTTATGCCTTGTGAAGTTCTATTTAGACCTCATCTTTAATCAATTAATCATTTGGCCTTTGTACTTGGGAAAGAATCTCCCCCAAGTACCTTTGCCTCATCCTTTGAGTCAATCATGACACTTATCCTACGTCTTTATTTTGCTTTGGATCATTAGTCAACCCTTAGTAGAAAAGAGCCTTTGATCATTATCCTAAGGTCTAAATTTTACCCAACTCTGTTGTCACCTTTCTTGTGGTTTCATCAACATCTCCCACCTAAAATCCTCATCCAAGGACTAAGGTGCGACCTTAATCAAACTCATATCCTAATCCAAGGACCCCATCAATCAATCTATCTGATTTCATCAAATCCAAAATCCAAAATTTTCGTTGTCCTTTCATCAAAACTTTCTTCAAACAAATCTTTCTAAGGTAATTCTTGTATGGTCACAACTTGATCTCAAAAAAAAAGATGGTCGGACAACAATATGGGATGTCAGACATTACTATCCTTTATCGAGACCCTATGCAAGATCCTACACGAAGTGTGCAACTTGAAATTCAAGATCCCCAACCACAAGGGGAGCCTAACATAGTTGATCAAGATGACCTCTCCCCGGAACTGTGAATGTTCCTAGAAGATTCATGCAATCAATAAATGATGGATAAATTCATCTGACATAATCCTAGTGGTATTCTAAAGACTCTTATAGAAAATGGAGCTCGCCTTCCCCCTAATTTTGATAGATATATTCTTGATCAACAACCGAAAGGAGACTCTACTCATGCTCACATCATTACACCTATTCTTCAACCTCAATCAATCACGCCCCCACCTATCATTCAACCCCAATCAATAGCACCTACGGTATCTGTCCTTGTGGTTTTCATCCTACTTTCTTCTTTCTTAACATCCATGCCAATATCCAATCCGATCGCATCTATTCTCCAACATACTTCTATGCCATCTTCTTCTACCTGACCACATGTCTCTATTCCACAATCCTCCATTCCTCTCAACAATTCCGTGAACTTCATGCATGCTTCTCTTCCTCTTGTCAGAACAATTCATGGGTCGCAATCAATTGTCACTCAAGTCCCTGTGACATCGTTCATCAAATCTCACATCCCTACTTCTTCATCATATCAATATATTAGTGGTGATGGTACACCTTCCATGATTCATCCGATATTAGGGGCAAACACAATCCATCATGTCCAAAATCCACAATAGGATATCATCAAGGAAAATCCAGGACATGAAAAACATCATCAAAAACATGGAGGAAGGGACTAACAAGAGAAAACCTTATTCATTTGAGGAATTTTGTCCTTGTCTTTATGACCCATCAATATTAGTTTCACCTTACCCACTAGGGTTTGAGATGCCTAAGTTCATGAAATATGAGGGACAAGGGGACCCCTAAGACCATGTCTGTGAGTTTCATATCTTATGTCAAGAAGTCTCCTATAGCGATTTATATCTTCGAAGGCTCTTCCCTAAGAGTCTCACGGGAGATTCTCTTGCATGGTTCTCGTCCTTGCCTCGAGGTTCTATCATCTCTTTCCCAAACTCAGCAGAAAAGCTCACGGCCTACTATGCTTATAACATTGTCAATGATGTTTTTATGATGGACCTTTGTAACACAAAGCAAAGGCTGGGAGAAACTTTCACTAACTTCTTGTAGAGATGGCGACACCTTATCAATAAATTCCAGTGGGATATGCTAGAACAACATCATATTAAATTATTTCATAAAAATCTAGTACCCAAACTATCAAAACCCTTGACATCTCAATGCATAAAGTCTTTCCAGAAGTTGACTAACAAGGGCCTAGCCCTTGAAAGTGTCTTGTTAGAGGAAGGTACCCTAAAGCATTATCAAAAATCAAGTCAAAATTTCTTCTCTTATCACAATGACAAACCAATATTTTGGTCTAAAAACAAGAATGTAGTCAACGATGGTGTTACTGATGCAAAGTGGGCTCAGACCGTGGCCACTCCTCCAAAGTCCACCACCACTAATTTACAATTCAATACTCATAAAAACAATAAAAATCAATCTCAGAGGCCTCCCAACAATGTTTCAATTCATGGGTGACCACCTCGATCCAATAATAAGACTCCAAGAGAGTATACTCCTCTTGCCGACCCCATTTAAGTTGTGTTCCAAAATCTTGTCCACGTAAGTGCGGTCATCTTTCCAATAACTCACATGTTTAATCCTAATCAACGCAAGCCTAGGTGGTACAATGAGAATGAGTATTGTGAGTATCATTGTATCAATGGGCATGATACATGAAAGTGTACGAAGCTGAAGAACTACATACAAGAGCTCATTGATAAGGGTGATATTAAGGTAGAAATAGTAAAACCTGGTAACAATAATGACAAACTTGAGATGTACCAGGAACCTTTCCCCAAGCATGTAAAAGGCAAGGGCTCATCATCTAATTCCATGAATTACTATTATACCAATCATATAATGGGCTTTGAATTTTTAGTGGGTCATATTGAGCCTATGGATAACGATGTCAATGTCATCACTGTCCAAGGAGCTAACCCTCCCCCTTCCCAAAGTAGACCTAGGATCATTGCTCAAGGTGATCCCACTTCATCTCAACCAGCAATCACACCTAAACCTGCTAACAGTGATCCCACTCCATCTCAACCAACAATCACACCTAACCTTACTAAGATAGTCATTCAAGGTGCCACACCTTTCGCTTCCCACTCTCAGAATGACTGCAATGTAACTACTCGTCGAGGGAGAGTAACTTTCCAAGGAGCCCCTCCTCTGCCAAACCCGCCCCCCATGTCATCCACCCATAGATATGATCTCCTTGACCATCTTGAGAATACCCCCACACAGAGCTCCATCCTAGAGCTCCTCGAGACCTCCCCTAACTACAAGAAGATTTTGGAACAAGCCATCCTTGAGTCACGTGTCCCTGACAACATAAATGTTGCCCAATTCCAAGCCCTCATTGGAAATCTCATTTCCCAACAACACCTTGCTCTAACTTCTAATGATGCACCTATAGATGAGGATCATAAATAACCATTGAATATTGAAACCATTATCTAAAAACACAAGGTTAAACGCACCTTGATAGACATTGGATCTAGACTCAATCTTTGTACATATAAGTTAATAAAACAAGTGGGGCTTTTTGAGGACCTAGTTGATACATCAAGAAGAATCACAATCAAAGCCTATGATGATACATAAAGGGTTTCCAAAGGAATGATCACTTTTCCTCTTCAAGTGGGCCCTATTACAATTGAGACCCCTTGCCAAGTTCTGGATCTTGATCTCCCCTATAACATCCTCCTTGGACATCTGTGGATTCATTCCCTTCAAGTTGTTCCTTCCACTTACCATAAATGCATCAAATTTCCCTTCAATGGTAGAGAGATCACTATCAAAGGTGATCCACAACCCTTTCAATATTGCAAGCTCTTAGAGGAAAAACATCCATATCATTGCCTGTTAAATAGACCCACTCCAAATCTATCATCTGATGCATCTAAATTCACCTCCACCTCATCTCAAACAGAGCCCAAAGTCAAGATCCTAAGAAATGGCTATGGAGAATACAAACTTGAAGATTTCTTATTAATAGGCAATCTCCCCTTATCTCCTAATTCATTTAGTAAGCCCAAA
Source organism: Cryptomeria japonica (assembly GCF_030272615.1). NCBI lineage: Eukaryota > Viridiplantae > Streptophyta > Pinopsida > Cupressales > Cupressaceae > Cryptomeria > Cryptomeria japonica. The sequence continues at coordinate 421,204,900 of NC_081408.1, forward strand.
GAAATAAAAAAAGATCAGAAAGTTGTTATACAATGTAAGATACTACCTTCAAACAATGGGGTCCACTGGATGAGGAAAGTCTCAAGATAGATGTTTCTTCATGGTTGTACCAAGAAGAAGATGAAGATCCGGCAAAAATTCCCAAGAAGATGTATCCAAAAGCATCAGCCATAGTGGAGAAGATGGGTTATAAAGGACACGACCTGGGGCCAGAAGAGAAAGGAATCAAAGCACCAATAAATCCCATCTCATACAAGTATAATAGGGGCTTGGGTTATACTCCAGTACCTAAGATCACTATCACTAGTGCCCCTTCAATTCCTTCTTTGGATGTCGAAAACTTTGATGAAGAGGAGTTCCACGAAATGCCTTTGGAATATGAAGATGACATCTTCTTTGACACCTAGGTCAACACCATTGCCCCATAACCCCTTCCACCTTACACGAACTACAATTTGTTCACCCCGAGCTTATAGATTGGGACCGATTAGACAAACCCACTTTAGACATATGTGTCAATGACAATGCTCTCATGACTCTTTTGAATATGCACAATTTTGAAGACTGCAACAGAGTTCATGGGATTCAATTACATGAAAAAGGATACTTTGGTAGTCATGTCAATGCCCTTAGTTGCAAAAGAGATAATAAAAAGAAAAATCATGATTCCCTAGGTGAAAACCTCTCTGGGGCACCTTTGGATGAGTAAAAAGCAAAAACATAGGGCATATCTGAAAGTGAAAACCTAGATCAAGCACTTGAGGATGAGGGACTTGACCTCCCTACCATTGTTCCTCCTCAACAGGATAGGTCAACTTTACTGATAGAGGAAACATACACTATCAATATGGGCACTGAAGACACTCTGAAGAACATGCTCATTGCCAAGTCCTTGACAGATCAAGAGAGATAGGACTTTATCAATTTTCTCATAGAAAAAAAGATCAATTTTGTCTGGTCACATGCTGACATGTGAGGCCTAGATCCCAACTTCGTAGTCCACAATCTTGTTGTTCATCCAGATGCAATACCATTAAAGAAAAAGTTACATAAGATTCATCCACACATTGCACTCCTCGTCAAAGTATAACTTCAAACAATGTTGGATGTTGGATTCATAAAACCAATAGACTATCTTGAGTGGGTATCCAACATTGTACCTGTCGGCAAAGCTACTAGGGGCATCCACATTTGCATAGATTTCTAGGATTTGAATAAAGCTAGCCCTAAGGATGATTTCTCGCTCCCCAAAATAGACATGATTGTAGACCTCATAGAGGTTACATGAAATGTTATCCTTTATGGACACCTTTTATTACTGGGTCATGCCTTTTGGTCTCAAGAACACCGGAGCTACATATCAACGAGAAATGACAATAATTTTCCATGACCTATTGCACAAAATCATTGAAGATTACGTGGATGATCTTCTAGGAAAATCCAATATAATACATGAGCACATCCCTATCCTAAGATAAATATTTGAGAGATTGGAAAAATACAAACTATGCCTAAATTTCAAGAAATGCATCTTTGGTGTCACATCGGTAAAACTGTTAGGTTTCATTGTTTTGCACAGAGGCATAGAGGTTGATCCTACAAAGGTGAAAGATATCATGGAAATGCCTCCCCCAAAGACCCTTAGATAGTTGTGCAGCCTCCAAGGAAAGCTCCAATCTATCAGATGCTTCATTTCACACCTTGCAGATAAATGTCACTCATTTGCTCACCTATTACGTAAGGATACCAAATTCAAATGGGACTGCCTATGTCAGAAGGATTTTGAGAAACTTAAGGACTATCTTGCATCACCTCCAATTCTTATGCCTCCTATTCTAGGGATGACACTTCTTTTGTACATATATGCTACTGCAGTGGCATTGGGGGCATTATTGGCACAGATAGATGATTAGGAAAATGAGCATGCTACATACTACATCAGTTGCACACTAGTAGTGTATGAGCTCAATTATACCCCTATTGAAAGAGTATGCTTAGCACTTGTCTTCGGCACACAAAATCTCTTGCATTACATGCTTAACAACAAAATAAAATTGATTGCTAAGATCAACCCTCTCAAGTACCTCATGTCAAAGGTTGCTCTCACTAGCAGAACTGCTAAATGGGTCGTGTTATTAAGTGACTTTGACATCGAATATGTGGATAGAAAAGCAATCAAAGGATAGGTAATAGTAGACCATCTAGTCGATGCTCCAATTCTACGTGACCACCCAATCCTCACATAATTTCCATATGAATTCGTAATGATTGTCACTACATCCTCTACATGATACTTATACTTTGATGGTTCTTGCACCCAAAAAGGATTGGGGGCAAGAATATTGTTGATCACACCTCAAGGAGATTGCATCCCCAAATCATACAAGCCTTTGCATGCACCAACAACATCACAGAGTATGAAGCACTCATCACTGGCCTACGCCTAGCTATCCAATGGAAGATATTGAAAATATATGTCTATGGTGATTCCCAGCTTGTCATTAAACAAGTCAATGATGAGTATCAAACAAAATATGACAAGCTTCTTCCTTATCACAGTATGGTTGAAGACCTCAAGGAGCATTTTACATCAATCAATTTTGATCAGATTCCACGCAACAACAATAAAGATGCAGATGCAATGGCCACAGTTGGTTCCCTCCTTCAGATGTCGGCACATAGTCAAAAATGTGAGTTTTTGGTTGAGAAACTCTTCATACCAGAGTCTGAAATGGTGTGCATACTCACTGGTCCCAAATCCCCCTAGTATCAAGAGATCTCCACTTACCTAAGAGATAACACCATTCCCCCACACCTCACCAAAACCCAACAACAAACCTTTATTCACCGATACACTCGTTATACTATCCTTCCTAACACCCTATTCAGAAGGCATTTTGATGGTTCCCTCCTAAGGTGTTTAGACAAACAAGAGGTTGAATGGGCACTATGTGAAGTCCACAAAGGTATCTATGGGGCACACTCAAGTAGTCTCACTTTTGTGAACAGGATACTACTGGCTTACAATGGATTTAGATGCATATAATTATGTGAAGAAATGTATCCCTTGCCAGAAACGTGGCGACAAGATGTACACTCCATCACAAGATCTGTAGCCTTTTATCACACTGTTATCACTATTTTAATTATTGGGTGATTTTTGTTCGTTAATCTGCTAAAATCTGCAAAGTAGTGCTTAGTTTCTTCATTCTGCCTCTGAGGGTTATTGTTCTAAGGATTTTAGGGTTTTTTCATTTCACCTTTTCCATCTCAAAATCCCTATGTTCTATTTTCTTGTTACTTTTTCCACTTAGGTGGAAGGGTTGGTCCGTCGTGAGAAGAGGTCCCCACTTTAAGTTTTGCCTTAGGCTGGTCGTTAATAATATTTTTAATTTTTTGCCTTCTCCTAAGTTTTCATTTCTTTGTCGGACTTCATAAAGATCGTGCAAGTTCTAGTTGATCCAATGATGTGCGTAGTTTCGCAAAGAGAAGTAACCCAGTGTTTACCTTTCACAAAGCAGCGAAAGATTGGTGGGCCCGGCAGGTAAGCTAAAAAATGAGTTAAGGATCATACATCTTGTTCATGATCCAACGGTTGTCGTTGTCTTGCAAAGGGAAGATGCACGAGGTTTATGCTTCACGAAATAGTGAAAAGGTGGTAGGCCTGAGCAAAGTAGTCACGAGGAAGGCTAAAGGTCGAATATCTTCTGGTTGATCCAATGGTCTGTGTTGTTTCGTAGCCCAAAGTAACATGAAATTTACTCTTTGCGAAGCAGCGAAAAGGAGCTGGTGGTTACGTGGCAGATGAGGTGGTAATATAGCTGGATGTCTGGCTGAGGCAAAAGGTGATCTGTCAGTAGGAAACGTGGCTCTAAATAGATCATGAGTGGCCCGTTTGATTAAGCGACAATATTGATGAAATCCACGGCTAAACAAGACGCGTGGCAGTTCAGATGTGGAGTCTAATAGAGTTCTCGACCAAATGAATGGCCAACACGTGGGGGATATTTGCTAGAAATCAATAGGATAGGTGGATTCCTCATAGAGGTCCCACTTTGAAGGTTAAAGGAGTTAAAGGCTACACATCTCAAAATTGATCCAAGGATGCGCGTTGTTTCACAACGCGAAGATACATGGTGATTAACTTTTGCAAAACAATGAAAAACCACTAGCGGTGGTGGTCATGATTAGTTGAATAGACAAGCGGTCGCTGTGAAGAATAACCATCGAGCAGATAGTGGATGATCCAACAATTAGCATTGTTTTGAATGGAAAAGATGCAAGATTTTTATCCTTCGCGAAGCAGCGAAAGGAAGGCAGGGCCCATTTCTAAGCAGGATGACTCAAGTAAGGTAAAGAACGTGCACATCTTTTAGGATCTGATGGATGGCATTGTTTCACAATGAAAAGATGTGAGGTTTTTATCTTTCGTGAAGCAGCGAAGAGGCAAGACACTTAGAAAATTCTTTGTGGTCCGTTGGAGCCATTTTTTGAATTCAATTACGAATTGATTGCCGAAGCATGTGGCTTAATGTTTCTATTCAATGCTCAGTTGCCATAATAAGCTTCACATCAACTAAAAATTTGGCGTCATTTTGAAGAGTCTTGCAGAGGAACCAGTGCACAGAGCAAATTTCTTCAAGCAACAAGTAAGTTTCCACATATTGCTTGACAGTTACAGTTTGAATTGGTATCACTGGGTGCTTGATTTCTCATAAGTTTGTCTAAGGTTTAATTGAAATAACTGTAATTCCAAGATGGCATCACGAAGAGATTTCATAGGGAAGGTAAATTATCAAGAGAGAGCCATTTGTGATGACTTTTTAGAGCAGTTAACTATGTCTACTAATGTCATACCTAAGATGAAAGAATTGGTGCCCAAAGCTCTCCGCCTGAGAATCGGCGATGGTTTGTATGACAAAGGGAATTAGTTAAGGTATTCTCAGATAGGAATATTAGGTTTGGGACTTTTCAAAGTGGGATTTGGAAAGAGAAATTCCCCTACTCCAATGAATAGTATATGGGAGTTAGATGTTGGAAAGCTCATAGTCCCTGGGGTTTTCGTGGATGTGGACCTGTTAACACAGATTGCAAATAACTATGACCCTGTTACCAGATGTGTGAGAAATGTAAATGGAGGGTCACTAATTGAAATAAATGATGATGAGTTCAAGAGAATTTTTGGGCTTAGTGAAGTATCAAATTACTTAGAGTCCATCAATTTTGAAAGATTAGCAAAGGTGTATGAGGCTCAGAGAGATCACCTCAGAAGTGGCCCTCTCAAAAGAATTTTTTGTCAAAATAGGAGATTTGACTATTGTAGGCCCTAGCACCATGGAACCCTTCTCTCTAAATCTATTTACTTTGAGGGCTAAAGGGATGTATTGGTCCCTATGTCAGATTCTTGGGGAAGATGTTGAAATAGCTATGCCAACCCACTATATGCTCATGATAGCACAGATTTTGAATTCATCTCTGGCAATAACTTTTGATTTTGCAACTTATCTCACTGATGCCATTCATGAGAGATTGATGGGGATAAAAAATGCTAAGGTAGACAGACCTTTTGGGTGGTATTCTCTCCTTATGCACATGTTTCTATTTAAAGGTGTTGAATATTTTGCTAATGAAATGGACCTTATCAAAGAAAAAGATGGTGAGGAGATGCCCGTTCAATTGTGGACCACAATTTTGTCTTGGGATAGAGAATATGTGAGCTACTTGAAGTTTGATAGATGTTTTGCATCTAGGATTAGGATCCTCTTGTGCCCAAAGAACCCTATAATTCCTAAAGCTCTCCTTGAATTCCTTAAGCCTAAGGAATTTGCTAGAGATATCAAAATTGTTCACAACTAGCGTGATATATATTTGTACCATGTCTCTACTGTGTTCAAAGTTTATGGTTTCAGAGGAACTCCATATTTGCTCCTCTATCAAGTTCCATTGAAGATAGGAATTGCAGAGGTCCTGAGGCAAATCAGAGGTTTGCAAGAAACAGAATTAACAAATAGGGGGAAAGGAACAATTTTCCCAACTATCACCATTGCACATCAATTTGTAATCACCAAGGGTGGTTGGACAAATTTTGATGATTTCTTTTAACCCTACAGGTTGTCTATTATAGTGGCCAGATTTGCTGATCTGAAGGATTTCTTTAATGGCATGTTCAAGAAGAGAGCCGTATGAAAAGGTAGAGCACACCAGTTCCATTTTCCTGAGAATTTGATCAAAAATGAATTCAATCTAGATGAACAGGATTTGAGAAAGGAAAAATGGATAGCATATAAAAGGGCTCTGAATTTTATCCACCAAATTGATAGTGGTTATGATCCTTTGTCTAGTTTTACTCCCTTTGAGGAAAAGGCTAAATTCTTGATACTTTATTTTGAAGATTTAATGCAAATCTTAAAGGAGAAGAGGGAAGCTAAATTGAAAAATGACCCTGAAAAGGCTAAGTCGGTTCTAGCTAAGCCTGCCTTTGTCAAGGCCATCCCTCCATGTGAATATGTGATGCACAAGAGGCTAAAATACAGTATGCTAGTGCCAGTTAGGGGTGAACCTTCTACTTCAAAAGGGAAAAGAGAAATAGAAGATGTATTTGAAATCCAAGATTCCCCTAAAAGGAAAAGGGTGGGAAAAGAGGTACAAATAGGTGAGCCTTTATATTCTCCATTCCAATCCCCAATCCATGTGGGAGATGAAGATGCACTAGCTGAGCAATTGTTGCAGCTAGGAAGTCTTGGGGAGATTGCCTATACTTATGAAGAAGTACAAGAAGGAATGCTTGAAGAACCACCAAATGTTGAAATGGACTTGACTGCAAAGGATTTTAAAGGCAAAGAGTTAGACCCTGTCATCAAATAGGCCAGTGAGGAATTTCTCACTAATAACAATCTTGTTAAAATAGGATCTTTCATGCAATTTGTTTGGAGGCAAAATATAGAACAATTTAAAGCAAAATGTGAGAAGAAGAAAAGTGAATATCCCCACAAAGATACATCTATGGTGGAAGAAGAAGTAAAAGAAGAAATGATGACTAAATTCAAAGCCATTACTCCCGATCAGGGGAGAGAAATGGTAGCAAAAGCTGGTGTATTAATTCTTCCTGAGTGGGATATAGCATATGCATTAGTGCTTGAAGTGATAAGTAAAGAAACAAAACCCTTGGAAGGAGTGACATTTAGCAAGGACCATGTTGCTTTGTTCATGTGGTCTCTAACGAGGGATGAGATAAGAAAAAGGAAGGACACCTCGGAGTCCAGCTATCTTAGAGGTAGGATTGTGAAGAGAGTGTAGGACACCGGGATAGTAGAGGCTGCTAGCACAGTTTTGGAATTAGAAAAATTCAATGTGGCAATAGCCGAGAAGGAAGCCAAGGAAAAAGTTGATCTCCAGGTAAAACTGGAGATGATTCTAAAAGGTTATAATGAGGCCAAAGTGGAGATAGCCCATAGGGATAGTATCATTGCCAAATTGAAAAATCAATTAGCAGGGCAATTCCAGAGAGGTGAATCTTCTACCTTAATGATTGCCTCTTCTCCAGCAAAACCTCCATCCACCAGTCTAATCATTGAATTTCCCCCTTCTCCTATGACTTCTGGTTTTCAATCAACTGAGACCATACAAGATGAAGTGGAAAAGTTGAAGCAGGCTCAAGCCCTATTTGCAAGTAAGTATGAGGAAAAGGTCAGAGGCACAATTTTGAAGTTTGTTGACACAATAGGAGCTTCTAATGTGCATATATATATGCAGATAATTTTGAACATATTGACAGGTTTAAAGGAGGATAAGGTTGTTCTAGAGCCAATTTTGAATAAGTGGATGCCTAGGGAGGTGGAATTGGAATTCATGTGTTCATCCCATGAAGAAGAAAATTTTGATGCCACTATTAAATCCACCTGTGAGTTAGTGAAAGGCATGACCAGGTTGGTAGAAGGAAGAGTTGGTCTAGAAAGAAAGGCAAATCTATACGGAAAGGAATATGCTGACCAAAAATTTGAAATACTTCCTAGAGGTTTTGTCAGCACAAGTCAGTTAAAAGATTAAAAAAAGTATGGCTAGATGAGCTAGGACATAAATTGTCTCAACGAATAAATGAAGTCATCAATTTAGTTGACACATATTTATTTATTTGGGCAATTAAAGAAATTGAGAAGATGAAGTCACATTATGGTTTTTTGGAAACAGACGTTAAGCAATTAAGAAACACATGGAAAAGATTGAATAAGTTGAAGAAGAAAATTGTTAACTTCTCTTGGCCTGGTGATGACATTTTCCAAGAGTGGAAAAACAAATATGCGGTGCAAGAAGCAGAGGTTCAAGAACAATTAGCTAATGTTGCAATGGTATAACAAACTTTAAAGCCATTAGGAATGAAAATGAGTGTAACTTCTTTTCAGCGGGAATCGTGGTTGTAACAAACTTTTCATAGGGAAGTCTGAAGCTTGTTTGCATCCATATCATTATAAATGGATACCAGGACTTTAGGAAAGGACATCACAAGAACTTGTAAAGAAACTCTACCAAAATTAATATACGGTCTTCTGGTTTTTTAGAAAGATCTTGAGTTATGTAAGATTTTTGAAAATGGATATTAATATATAGATCAAATCATTTTGAGCTCATATTTATGTTGTCTTCTTGCATGCATTTGTTGATTTAATGTGTTCTTTTAAATAATCAAGGGTTATTTGATTGGATGGGGATTACAAGGAAAGCTTACAGACTTGTTTTAGGTTTTTCTCTCAAGGGGAGGAATTAAATATACCTAAAACCCCTCTGTTAGTGAATCAATAGTGTTTTCTACTTGAATTTGATGAACAGGTTTAGCATAAAGGAAAAACTTACATATATATCAGGCATATATTAAGTTGATGAATTTGAAGTGATAGGATGTATGTGAATGTCCAAATTTGGAACTCTTGTTTTAATTTGGGCGACTTTGTAGCCCGGACAAGGCACTGATATCATTTGTGGAGTGTTTTCTATCTTTCTTGGGGTCAAGACTAAAAATGAACACATGTTTTATTTTAATGTTTCAGTATTTTTGAGGTGATGAGGTTCATAGGTTTTTAACACTGGTTTACTGTGGATCTTATATTAAAATTGTGAAAGTATCCACAAGAGGTATACCCACCTAAGCTTAGGATAAGCTTAAAGTGTAGAAGGTTTTGTAGACACCTTGTTATATGTTATTCTGGAGTTCTATTTTCTTGTTGTCCTCTCCATATGCAATAGATGCTTTCAATTTTCTTATAGAGGGGATTAGGGAAATCAGAATTTGAGAACAACAAAAGTGGCGACTCTGTTTAGAGTCATAGTGTGAATCTGAATTGTAGATCTAGTGTTTGTTAGGATTCCCAAAGATACTCAGAGGGGGGGTTGAATCAGTATCTGACTGGTATAATAATTTTCTTAACTTATAAAATGAAAAGCATATCAAAATTGTGTACCAATAAACCAAAAATAATGTAGTAAATAGGAATAGCAACCACAACATAAGAGACACACCATAACACAATATTTTAATGAGGAAACCCAATGTGGGAAAAACCTCGGTGGGATTTTTGACCCACAATATTCACTTACAAGCCAATAAGAGAATATTACTGCTTACAATAGGGGCCTGCACATGCAGGAAGGCCAAGTGCCTAGAGTTCACTGCTCAATTACAAAGAAGTCACATTGACTTACAAAATGGATTATACTAATCCAATGTCTTGTACTACTTCAGATCGACATCTGCTATGCTATATTTAGTACCAGTTTAAGCTCTGCAATATACATAAACCCTTATCCCAATAATTCACACATTAGGTCTGCTATCTTCTTTTCGTACTTCGCCTTATTACTATCCTAAATGATCTACAATGATCTCATACATATATGATTCATATTACAATACGCCGAGTTGGCTTACAAAATATTTTACAATTAAATACAAAATACATTTAAACAAAATTCTTGTCGGCCATGGTGCCGGTGATCAATCTTTTTAGTGTCAATGATCTGTATGTTGATGTAGAGTCTGTCGGTGTCGGTGCCTGTGTCTGTCTTCCGGTATCACATGATTGTAAGGTTGCCATCAATGACAATACCTTCAATCACCTACAATTTCTCATTGGAGTGTGCATTTGCCAACAATCTCCCCCTTTGGCATTGATGGCAACACTCATGAGAAAAATCAAAAAGTGTCCAAAAAATGATGTCCAAAAAGAATTTCTTACCAAAACTGTGTTGTCAAAAATCCATGCTCCCCCTGAGCTGATGATGTCCTGTTTTGACCATTTTTCTCATCTCACTACCCCCCCTTTGACATCAATGGCAAAGGTTGTCATTTGTTGTTAGTGGATTGCGTTTCCTGCCTAGATCCTTGTATCCTGTGGGTTACAATCTGAAAGAGTTTTGATAATACCAAATTTAGACTCTCAGTGAACTTTTCACTATCTTTTAGTGCAGCCTATGTCCTTTGAATATTACTAGTGAGGTGATGCAAGTGCCTCAGAGATCTCTTTACTCAAAGAGGTGAGGTACTCCAATTTGGGGCTGAGTTTGCATTTAAGGTCTTTTGCCTTCCCTTTTATTTTGTCTTTCTCATTTTTAAATTTCTCAAGATTTTCTTCAAGACTGTGTATCTTCTGCTCTGTAACTGATAATGGTTCAGATGAACCGATGAGGTTATCAGCTATATTGTCAATCTCCTTTTGTACCTTACTTATTTCCTTGTCTATATCTGTTGTCAGAACATTTGTCTTGCATATATCTCTATAGAGTTCCTTAAACTCCATTATTATTCTATTTAGTACTAGTAAAAGGGTGCCAATGTGTCCCATGCACTTCTTTATTGTTTCATCAAATAATTTCTCTTTCTCTTTATTCATTTTCTCCCTCACTATGTCCTCATTTATTTGATCAATTGTCAAAATGTTGTTGGTGATGTATTTAGACAATATGTCTAGTTGACCTAAAGAATCTTTATTATCCACAATGCACTTGGGTGCTATCAATTTAAGAATGGGGATTATATCATCAATAGCCTTATAGGCTTGTGCACTACACTCTGTGGTTTTCTTTATTGAGTCCAATAAGACCTCTGTTACATTTGTAGGCTAGAATTCTACTATAGAAGTACCAGATGTCTATCCAACTATTTTTACAATTTCCATGCTGTCGGTTGTAGTAATAACCTTTCTTTCCTCTTTCTCAGGAGGATCTATTTGGGTATGTATTTCTATTAGCAAAGGTTTTGGTTTTTCAATTTTTGTCGGTGGCATTGTCTCAGTTTGAACTTTTACATCAACCTATTTCTGTTCCAGTGCCTCAGATGGTTTCTCTGAGCTCTCAACTATTGGTTTCTCAGATGTAATCTCTAAATGTACTTCCGGTTTCTGTGTATTTGCCTCTGCACTATTCATTTCTGGTTTCTCTGATTGTTTCTCAGTAGAGTCCTCTATCGGTTTCTTTGTCTTTGTGCTAACATTAATTTCCACATCTGCAGCCAGTGGCTCAGTAGCCACATCTTTCTTCTTATCTTCATTGGTCTCTTTATCTACCACAATATTCACCTCTTGTGTATCAATATTCATGGTATACAAAACTTTAGACTTAGGATTTGTATCCTCTAGAGGAGTCTCCATACTCTATGTAGTAGGTTGAGTGTCAATTGTTTCTACCGGTGGAGTATCAGAAGGAGGTGGGGGTAAGTTGTCAGTTATCTTAAGGTTCGGAGGTCCACCTTCCTTGCCTTTCCCCTTATCCCTATCTTTTTTATATACTATGATAGTCTTGGGTCTTTTGAGTTCTTCCTATTTCTCCTTTTCAACAAAGAATATGTCCCATTGGTCTGTTGTCTCTTCTGAAATTTTATTCATTCTCCCTGCCATCAGTGCTACATGTTGGTGACCGGTTGAGAATACAGTCTGGTTGGCCTCATTGATTAATTGATCAATTTGTTTAGGTGAGTTCACTGGGTGAACTGCGAGTAATTTTTATTTTCTTATCCAGCTCAACAATAGCTACCCTTCTAGCTTCAAGTCTTCTATAAAGATCAGTGGGTGTTTCATCAACAATTTCCATCAAAAACAATATTTTCTATGCTCTCTATGTCATCAGCGGAAAGTGTATTGTATAGTTTTCTAATGTTCTTCAACTTTCCATCCTCTATTATTTCACTAAGGAGCTTATCTAGTGGAGCAATGTCTTTTTTTACCTTTTTCTTCTTTGGAGTCAACTTCGTTACTGGAGGCCTCACTGCCTATTGCTTTTGTCTTGTTCTCCTAGGTGTGGGTGAGGGTACCGGTGAGGGTTTTCTTTTTCTTTCCACCCTTTTGAATATTGTCAGTATATCACTCTTAGAAGTTCCAACCGGTGAAATATGAGCTTCCGGTTGAAGTCCTTCCAGCTCACTTTCCTTGATACCATTTTGTTCCAAAACATCTTCCTTAATTGCCTTTGCTTGTCAGTTTCCCTTCTTCACAGTTTGTTCAACTTTCTTAACCCTTTTTCTTGACTGAATTCCACTTTCAATTGTTTCTGCATTTCCAAATACTTTCTCAGTGGGTTCCTTTGGTGCGTCAAGGAGGGATTTCGCATAAGTTTGTATGATGTTATCATTTGTTTCATAGCCCATTTCAGTTACCCAAATAGTCCAAGGGACAACTGCCTCCATCTAGATTTCATCTTTCTTAATTACAAAACATATTTCCTTTTGATATTTATCCACAATTTCCTATGACGGTCTTGTTCTAGTCTTCATTTGAGCTTTTAGTGCCAAAAAATGTTCATTTATGTTTTTCTCCCTGTTATCTCCCATGTTGTTTAGTGTATCCAAAAGTTGCTTTCCTACCAGTATGTCAAAACCAAAATCTCTCCTACCAATATCGGTTACTTGCTTAGTAATATACAGCATTAAGCATATAAGTAAATATCTAAGTCTAAAGGTTCCTTTCTTATATCCCTTTATCTTCTTCAGATTGTCTATTAATTCATCTTTGAGCCATTCACACACATCTATTCTAGCATTGTTGTTAACCATATCATATGCACTTTTAATACATAGGCTAGATATTGAGTTTAACATATTTTCATGTGTAGCCTTGTAGCCTAAAATCATACTGACAAATCTGACACTGATATCCTTCACATCATTTACCCTTAGAGACCTTTTGTCAAATGTTGTGTCGGCTAGGTCTATTACTGTGTCATTAGAGACCTTTTTAGTTTTGTCAGGCCTGCTACCGGTGGAAGGTAACCCTGTTACTGCCTTTACTATTTCTTTGGTGATCTTATGAATTTAATCCAACCAAAAGAATTCACCATGCACTCTTCTTAGCACAATCCTTATAATATCCTTGGGAAAATCTGGGACACTAAGGAGTTCAGTAAAACCTAGGGT